>NC_083335.1:22758852-23062781 GCF_963455315.2 Globicephala melas | reverse complement strand
TGAATGCAAAGGAAAAGTTCTTAAAGGAAATTAAAAGTGCTACTCCAGTGAACACGTGAATGATAAGAAAGCAAAACTGCCTTATTGCTGATTTGGAGAAAGTCTTAGTGGTCTGGATAGAAAATCAAACCAGCCACAATATTCCCTTAAGCCAAAGCCTGCTCCAGAGCAAGCCCTCCTCTTTTAATTCTATGAAGGCTGAGAGAGGTGAGGAAGCTGTGGAAGAAAAGTTTGAAGCCAGCAGAGGTTGGTTTGTCAGGTTTAAGGAAAGAAGCCGTCTCCATAACAACAAAGTGCAAGGAGAAGCAGCAAGTGCTGATGTAGAAGCTACAGCAAGTTATCCAGAAGAATTAGCTAAGATAACTAATGAGCTGGATACCTTAAACAACAGATTTTCAATGTAGATGAAGCAGCCTTCTATTGGAAGAAGATGCCATCTAGGACTTTCATAGCTAGAGAGGAGAAGTCAATGCCTGGCTTCAAAGCTTTGAAGGACAGGCTGACTCTCTTGTTAGGGAGTAATGCAGCTGGTAACTTTCAGTTGAAGTCAATGCTCATTTACCATTCTGAAAATCCTAGGGCCCTTAAGAATTATGCTAAATCAACCCAGTCTGTGCTCTATAAATGGGGGAACAAAGCCTGGATGACAGCACATCTGTTTACAACATGTTTTCTTGAATATTTTAAGCCCATTGTTGAGACCTACTGCTCAGAAAAAAAGATTCCTTTCAAAATATTCCTGCTCACTGACAATGTATGTGGTTACCCAAGAGCTCTGATGGAGGTGTACAATGAGATTCATGTTGTTTGCATGCCTGCTAACACAACATACATTCTGTAGTCCATGGATCAAGGAGTAATTTCAACTTTCAAATCTCACTATTTAAGAAATACATTTCATAAGGCTATAGCTGCCATAGATAGTGATTCGTCTGATGGATCTGGGCAAAGTAAATTAAAAACCTTCTGGAAAGGATTCACTGTTCTAGATGCCATTAAGAACATTTGTGATGCATGGGAGGAGGTCAAAATATCAAAATTAACAGGAGTTGGGAACAAGTTGATTCCAACTCTCATGGATGACTTTGAGGGGTTCAAGACTTCAGTGGAGGAAGTAACTGTAGATGTGGTGGAAAGAGCAAGAGAACTAGAATTAGAAGGGGAGCCTGAAGATGTGACTGAATTGCTGCAATCTCATGATAATACTTCAACAGAAGAGGAGTTGCTTTGTATGGATGGGCAAAGAAAGTGGTCTCTTACTACTAGAGCTAATCAATGAATTTGGTAAAGTAGCAGGTTACAAAATTAACGCACAGAAATCTCTTGCATTCCTATACACTAACGATGAAAAATCTGAAGGAGAAATTTAGGAAACACTCCTATTTACCATCGCAACAAAAAGAATAAAATACCTAGGAAAAAACCTACTTAAGAAGACAAAGGACCTGTATGCAGAAAACTATAAGACACTGATGAAAGAAATTAAAGATGATACAAACAGATGGAGAGATATACCACGTTCTTGGATTGGAAGAATCAACATTGTAAAAATGACTATACTACCCAAAGCAACCTACAGATTCAATGCAATCCCTATCAAACTACCAATGGCATTTTTCACAGAACTAGAACAAAAAATTTCACAATTTGTATGGAAACACAAAAGACCCCTAATAGCCAAAGCGATCTTGAGAAAGAAAAATGGAGCTGGAGGAATCAGGCTCCCTGACTTCAGACTATACTACAAAGCTACAGAAATCATGACAGTATGGTACTGGCACAAAAACAGAAATATAGGTCAATGGAACAGGATAGAAAGCCCAGAGATAAACCCACGCACATATGGTCACCTTATCTTTGATAAAGGAGGCAAGACTATACAGTGGAGAAAAGACAGCCTCTTCAATAAGTGGTGTTGGGAAAACTGGACAGCTACATGTAAAAGAATGAAATTACAACACTGCCTAACACCATAAACAAAAATAAACTCAAGGGCTTCCCTGGTGGCACAGTGGTTGAGAGTCCACCTGCCGATGCAGGGGACATGGGTTCATGCCCTGGCCCGGGAATATCCCACATGCCGCGGAGTGGCTAGGCCTGTGAGCCATGGCTGCTGAGTCTGTGCGTCTGGAGCCTGTGCTCCGCAACGGGAGAGGCCACAACAGTGAGAGGCCCGCGTACCGCAAAAAACAAAAAACAAAAAAACAACTCAAAATGGATTAAAGACCTAAATGTAAGTCCAGACACGATAAAACTCCTAGAGGAAAACATAGGAAGAACACTCTATGACATAAATCACAGCAAGATCCTTTTTGACCCACTTCCTAGAGAAATGGAAATAAAAACAAAAATAAACAAATGGGACCTAATGAAACTTCAAAGCTTTTGCACAGCAAAGGAAACCATAAACAAGATGAAAAGACAACCCTCAGAATGGGAGAAAATATTTACAAATGAAGCAACTGACAAAGGATTAATCTCCAAAATTTATAAGCAGCTCATGCAGCTCCATATCAAAAAAACAAACAACCCAATGCAAAAATGGGCAGAAGACCTAAATAGGTGTTTCTCCAAAGAAGATACACAGATTGCCAACAAACACGTGGAAGGATGCTCAACACCACTAATCATTAGAGAAATGCAAATCAAAACCACAACTAGGTATATCACCTCACAGCAGTCAGAATGGCCATCATCAAAAAATCTACAATCAATCTATGCTGGAAAGGGTGTGGAAAAAAGGGAACCCACTTGCACTGTTGGTGGGAATGTAAATTGATACAGCCACTATGGAAAACAGTATGGAGGTTCCCTAAAAAACCAGAAATAAAACTACCATACGACCCAGCAATCCCACTATTGGGCATATACTGAGAAAACCATAATTCAAAAAGAGTCATGTACCACAATATTCATTGCAGCACTATTTACAATAGCCAGGACATGGAAGCAACCTAAATGTCCATCGACAGACAAATGGATAAAGAAAATGTGGTACATATATACAATGGAATATTACTCAGCCATAAAAAGAAACGAAATTATTTGTAGTGAGGTGGGTGGACCTAGAGACTGTCATACAGAGTGAAGTAAGTCAGAAAGAGAAAAACAAATACCGTATGCTAACACATATATATGGGATCTCAAAAACAAAAAAATGCTTCTGACGAACCTAGGGGCAGGACAGGAATAAAGACGCAGGCGTAGAGAATGGACTTGAGGACACAGGGAGGGGGAAGGGTAAGCTGGGACGAAGTGAGAGAGTGGCATGGACATATATACACTACCAAATGTAAAATAGATAGCTAGTGGGAAGCAGCTGCATAGCACAGGGAGATCAGCTTGGTGCTCTGTGACTACCTAGAGGGGTGGCATAGGGAGGGTGGGAGGGAGACAGAAGAGGGAGGGGATATGGGGATATATGTACACTTACAGCTGATTCACTTTGTTATAAAGCAGAAACTAACACACCATTGTAAAGTAATTACTCCAATAAAGACGTTTAAAAAAAAGTGATTTCTTGAGATGGAATTTACTCCTGGTGAAGATGATGTAAAGATTGAAATGACAACAAAGGACTTAGGATATTACATAAACTTAGTTGATAAAGCAGGGGCAGGTTTTGAGAGGATTGACTCCAATTTTGAAAGACATTTTACTGTGGGTAAAATGCTATTAAACAGCATTATGTGCTACAGAGAAATCATTTGTGAAAGAAGAGTCAATCAGTGAGGCAAACTTCATCATAGCTTTATTTTAAGAAATTGCCCCGGCCACCCCAACCTTCAGCAACCATCACCCTGATTAGTCAGCAGCCATCAACATCGAGGCAAGGCTCTCCACCAGCAAAAAGATTATGACTTGCTGAATGCTCAGATGATGGTTAGCATTTTTTAGCAATAAAGTAGTTCTTAATTAAGGTATGTACATTGTTTTTTTAGACATAATGCTATTAAACATTTAATAGTCTACAGTATGGTGTAAACATAATTTATATATGCACTGGGGAACAAAAAAATTCATATGACTCACTTTATTGCAGTGGTCTGGAACCAAGCCTGCAATATCTCTGAAGTATGCCTATACATGCATAAACAGGCATGTACAAGGAGGTTCAAAACAGCATTGTTAACATAATGATTTTGTTAATATAGTAAAGAAAAAATACCCCACCAATATATCCATCTATGAGAGAATGGTAAACCCATAATATAAAATCCTACATAAGAATCAAAAGGACTGATACTGACAAACTGTCAGATTAAAGGACACTAAGAAGACATCACAGTTAAATGCAATGTGGTATACTAGATAGGATCCTGGAACAAGAAGAACAAATAGTGTAAAACTGAAGAAATCCGAAATAAACTCTGAGTTAATAGCACCATACTAATGCTAATCTCTTACTTTTAACAACTGTACTATGGTTATGCAAGATGTTAATATTGGCAGAAACTGAATGACAGGTTTACAGGAATTCTGTGCTATATTTGCAACTTTTCTGTAAGTCTCAATGCATTTCAAAATAGGATGCCAGAAAGAAAAAAAAAAAAAGAGAGAGAGAAAGGACTGACCCAGTGGTGTGATAGAGCCAGCTTCTACTGGTTTACAAGAGCCAACTGTGCACATCTCTTCCAATTCCACTTTCAGTGACTTCACATTGGTAGTTGAAATCACCATGGTGGGTGTTTTAACACTCCAGGAATCAGCAAATGTTGCACATCAAGGCTTTTTTGCCCAGAGAGCTGGTTGTTAAACATTTATCAGCACACCACTAGATGACCTATATGTACTGACATAGAAAGAGCTCTAAGATTTGTATAAAAAACAATGTAGAACAAGGCACATCCAATGAACCTATTTAAGTAAAAGAAAAGGTATCTCTATGTATGTAAATGCATAGAAAGAGAAATGGAAGGATTAATATCAAATTATTGATCTTTAGAGTGGGGAGCTGGGGGAACTTCAACATTTCCATAGTATTGTTAGAATCTTTTACAGTGATACTGTATTCACATATTGTTATACAATAAAAAAATAGTAGGTGCTCAACAAACCTTTTAAAAAGCTGAATGGATAGATGCATTCTTTTATTCCATCTCTTTAATTTTTGTTTTCTAAAATAGGGCTTTTCAAAACATTTTAAAGCAGTAGAACAATCCAGCAATTAAATATGAATAACCCTCAAACCCATCAAAAGATAAAACAGAACTCTTTTGACTGAAAGGAACTGGGAGTCCAAAAGCTCCACAGATATAGTTTGAAATGTACTGTCCTAAAAAATTATCCTTGAAATATCTGAATCAAGAAAATTTGGGTGCTGGGAAGAATTCTTTCTAGGCAATTAAATTTGTTGGAATAGTTTCATAATGCCAGTGTCAGAAGATATGAAACCTTCCATGTTACTCTGTATCTCTTGGTGTTTTGTGTCCACTCTTTTACAGATAATATTCTAATCCACTTAATAATAAGGTAAATAGAGCTCTGATAATAAATACACAAGTAACCTTGAAATTGCAATATTTGCAAGGCAAATACAAGTTTGCTTTCAAGAAATTCATCTTGCATCTCAAACTGCACACATATTCAGCTAAAGGTGCTATATTTTTTATTACAAGAAATTTTTTGGTGCTATTTTCAAATTTGACTAAAATTTATTTTGAAAATTTGAAATCTGTCTTACAGATAAAAGTCCTGCCCATTATAGATGATGTCATAAGCTTCAAATCATGCCAAGACAAAAGCATGTGATATTTTTCAAGGTAATTTGTTTTTCCTCTTTGTCAGCAATTTTTGCCCCCACTAGTTCCCTTACATATCTTGCTTCATATTCCTTCAGGCTAAGGGATGCTACTGCTTTTGTACTTGCAAAGCTTGTCAAAGCTACAGATCTACTTGTATGTTGGACAGTTCCCTTCCTGAAAAATATACCAGGTACATTACCCAGATGGTGACCCCTGATGACTTCAGGCTTTCAAGTTAACTCCTGTTGGAAGCAATTTCACCAGACCAATACTTCAGTGGACATCGTGTGAAGCAAGAGGCTTCCACAATAAGGAACATCACTGCAAAAATAAATGCTACCTGAATTAAATGCAGTGACTGCTAACATTACAGAAACCAGGTTATCTTTCCATCTTAAAATAAATCCCATTTTCATTACATTAAACATCAAATTGGTGTATGAGTGAACTATAGCCCTTTGATAAATCACCTTCAGATCTTGGCTTTATCCTGGTAATAACCAGATTATATGCAGGATTGAAAACCATTAGTTTTCAGAGAAACATTTTTTAAGAACTAAACAGAGGAAGTAATGCATGTTTATTTATGGTACCTTACTTTTGCTTCAGCAGTTTCATTCAAATTTTCTCTTTTTTTCCTAGGGTTATACATATACATTTTCTACTAAAAATATTATCTGTGGTTGCAGGACATCATAAACATAAATAAAACATACTTAAATGTTCCTTTTCAAAGCAATTTGAATGGAGTCAGTATGGCTGTGAGATTCCTTTCAAACCTTTTTAAAAGCTGTCATGTCGGGTATGGGTAGAATTTCCTTTGAAAGAAGGACTTCATTAATTTAAAAAAAAGTGAAAAAAAAGCGTTTTATAATTTGAACAGTTTTACGTAACACATTTTGCTAGTCTGCCACAGTGAAACAGTAAAATTAAATGCCAATTAAAGAGAAGATTGAGACAGTACAACAGAGGTAATGACACCTTTCTTGTTGCTCCACATGTTTGAATCCCTACATTTCCTCTCCCAAATGAAATGAAACATTCTCTACTGCAGCATACATTTTTTTTTTTGCCTTAGTACAGTCCTAGTTTTATCCAATATTGAAGCTAGAAAAGATTCTATCAAGGTACTAAATCATTTTAATATCCCAGTTCTATATTACATTATCTTAAAACTTTCATTTACTATGTATTTTATATTTTCCATTCCAAGGTTGCAGCAATATTTATAAATAACATGTCTATTTGGGTACCTTATCACAGGTTTAATATATGATCTCCATTTGCAGTTGCGTAATGGGCCCATCTGTGTATTCCTTATCAGACAGACACAATTATTTAGTGTTTTCATCTCAAGTCACAGCACCAATAAATAAGTGCTCTCCATAACTCAAATCTTATTTACTTTTGTATTATTATTTGCTTTGTGGAGTCAGGAGAAATAAGCAGCATAATGACGGGACACTTTTTTTTTTTCCCCAAAAAAATCCCACCTTAATGAATAATGCAGCAAAAATGTCAATTTAGCCAGGACTCGGCACTTTTGATTCTTCCTTAAAATTTTCTTTTTCTTTCTCATTTTACTTCGTTTTCTGCTCAATGAAGTCTCCCTTTCGCTATGGTCCAAGTCATTGCCTATTACTTCATCATTACTGATGATGGAAGCCTCTTAGATTCCTAAACAGTCTCTCATCCTCTTTCCTGGTTGAATGCTTATTGGTAATAATATGCATATTCTTTTAAAAAGATCCATATAAAACTGGTGACTGGAAAGTGAGAAACAGACTTACACAGAAGCTCTCTCCTCCTCTTACTCATTTGACCTGAATGTATTTAAATTTAAAAAATGAGAATGTATTCATTGATTTATGTCCTCAACCCCTGGTAGCTGATGTTTTGAAACTCACTTTCCTGATCTGGCATCATGTTGGCACAGCCATGGATACCTGGCATGTGTTCTTCTGCAAACTTTTAGATTTTGAGATGTTAAAACCCTTTCCATTACCTGCTTATTCAGAGTTAGCATTAAAGAGTAGGGCTCAGATGAGGTTGGGGAGTCAGAATATATAATAGAGAAGGTGGAAAACAGATGAGTAGGAGAAAACTACAGCTGGGTATGTACCAAGCCCTTCTACCTGCCTTATAACATTTGACCGGATGGGGCGATACAGAGAATGAACTGGTGGAGATTATAATGGCCCAGTTTGTTCTGAGTTTTCTGAGGTGGCATCATGACGGTGTTCTTCTGGAAGAGTCACCAATGTTTGGGCTTGATTCATGATCAGGATCCTCAAGCCTTTCCCTCCCTTCATGCAATAATTATTTGCTGGCCGACTACTAGGTATTAGACACCGTCCTACGTGTTGAAGATACAACAGTAACTGCTTGGTTACAAAAACGCTTGCCCTCCTGGAGCTTTACACTCTATCTAAAGGGAGGCAGTTGTCATGTGTCTGGAGTGGAAATGTCTTGTTTCAAATCTCAACTCTGCTACAGTTAGTATCAGAGGGACCTTGGGCAAGTTACTCAATCACCGTGTCTCAGTATCCTCACTATAAAATGTGCATAATAATAGCACCTTCCCCATAGGGTTCTAGTGAGGACCTTGTGAGTCAGTACATGTAAGGCACCTAGAAAAATGCTTGGTACATAATAAATGCTCCATAAATGTTAACCATTATTATTAGGCCTGGTTAATTGTCCCCTTAAGCTAGGCTTTCCAAAACTATCTTGGAAGTGGAGAAAGGCAGAAGGTCATTTGCCCATCGCATCCTTTGCTTTCTTGCCCTAAATGAGGTTTGTGTAGTCGCATTTTTTTGGCAAGAGCAATGTAGAGGGACTCAAGTCTCTAATAGAACTTCAGCTACCATCTTCACACAGCTCTACAGCAGAATTCAGACAAACACACACCTCACCTGATTTCCTAATTCCAAATCCTCAACTTAATTTAGAACAGACATTCATTTCTCTCCTCACCCTCACCAACATTCCCCAAACCTGCTCGTTTCTTCTTCTCCATCATATTGATCACTGGGATTTGGAAGTTGTAGATTTGGGGTTCTCTTGGTAAAAGGTTTCCAAAAATCAGAGCATCCTTAAAATTTGTAAAGTCATCATTTCTTTACTAAGAAATGTAGAGTGCACTTTCTACAAAGAAAGTGATTAGAGTCTCATTCTATGAAACATAATGGAGATTTCTCACATAGCCATATAGTATGAAATGGGTCCCAAGAAAATTTTCAGCTGAGTTACCCAGCACAAGTATACATTCCTGGGTAATGGATGCAACTCTAGCAAATTGATCTGTGCAGGTAAGGGAATCTGTATGTAACATAATAAAATCATGGTATGTCAGAGCTCAAAAAGATCACAGGCTAATGGTTTAGAAAAGAGGGAGGGAGTAACTTTACAGTAGAGAAACCCAGAAACACAACCTCAGCCGAGTGACCAAGATTAACATCATCAGTGATAGCATGTACATTGATAGCATGTATCCTTGACATGATGCGATGATAATGCACCTCTGTAGTCTTCCTCCTCCAAACCTATAACCCCAGTCTAAACATGAGAACGACACTGGCAAAACTCAAATTGAGGGACATTCTGCAAAAAACCTGACCACTGCTACTCAAAACTGTCAAGGTCATCTAAGAAACTGTCACAGACTAGAGGAGACTAGGGAGACATGACACATAATGTAATATCCTATCCTGGATGGGATCCTGGAACAGAAAAATGACATTGGGGAAAAACTGGTGAAATCTAAATCAAGTGTCAGGTTCAGTTAATAGTAATATTCAATGTCGGTTTCTTAGTTGTGACAAATGTACCATGGTGATAGAAGATGTTAACAATAGGAGACACCAGATGAGGAGTATATGGGAATTCTCTGTACTACTTTTGCAACTTTTCTGTAAATCTAAACTTGTTCAAAAATTAAAAGCTTCTTTTGGAAAAAAACAAAACAAACAAACAAAAAAAGACCACAGACCAACCATTTGGTTCAATCTCATTTTACAGAAGAGGAAACTAAAAGCTGGAGAGGAAGTGCTTTGCCCTAGGACACACAGAGACCAGTTTCTCTCTTATTCGGGACCAAGAGAAGATGTGATCCATTTCTGCTAGTCACTGACATTTTGTACTGAAGTAATTTGGTTGGAATATTGGGCTAATGAGGCCAATGTTATAGGTTAAAGTTTTATGCCAACCAGTTGCTTTTGCATAGAGGAAAACTCTGCTCTTTGCCCACAGAATGATTACTCAAACTAATTTCGTCCATCCTTCTCAGGTAAGTGCATAGGAGAGAACTAGAAGCTCTCTAACAATCTTTCATCAATTCAAAATACAAGAACATGAGTAGAATCATCTTTTTATATGGACACTGATTATTTTATTGGATTTCTGGGTTACATGTAAGTGAAGTATACACCATATATTTTCTACTGGTTTTACAGTCTGTTTTCTTTTTTATCTCAACCTTCTTAGCATTTCTGTTAAAACTGATCACTTTGCTGTCCAAGCCTTGTTTTCTATTTTTGAAGCAGATTCAAGTTTTGCTTTAAAGAAAAGGTAGGCTATAGGAAGTTTACTCAACTTCATATAATTATCGAAAATGGGTCTAAATTTCTTTTTACTATTTCCTGAAATGTCTTGCCAGGATTTCAGGAGATGTGGGAAAAGAATATGGCAGTCTCTCAGTTTTATTTTTTTTCCCTATGATTTAAAATTTTAATTTTGATTCTTTTTTAGTCAATGTTAAAATATGCAGTTTATGTCAAAATCTTTAATATATAAAATTCCTTATAAATCAATAAATATCAGCTGACCCTCTAGTAGAAACACGGACAAAAGGTATCAACAGGCAATTCACAAAAGAAGAAATGCAAGTTAGCAGTGACATTTTAAAATGTTCAACCACACTGGTAATTTTAAGATGCAAGCTAAAACACTGAAGTATCATTTTGCCTATCAAAATGGCTTTTTTTTCTTTTTTTATAATTGACGATATCAAAAGTTTTCAAGGGTTCAGAGAAATGAGCATTCTTGTGTACTGCTGGCAGGAGTGTAAACTGTTGCAAAATGTTTGGGCAAATTGGCAATATATACCTAAAGTGTTGGAAATGTTTTTAAACATTTTGATCCAGGAATTCCATGTTTAGAAATTTATACTAAGAAAAGGATCTGAATAAATTTTAAAACGATATTCAACATGATGTTTGTATATAACAGCAAGATAAGGAAAAGTACTTAAATGTCCAGAAAATAGGGATTGATTATATAAGTGACTGTATACAGTAGAGGATGATGCTGCAATTAAGAATAATGTTGTAGAAAAATGTTAAATAATAGAAAAAGATGTTCCCAAAGCAGGTTATAAGACAGTATTTGTTATATGAGCTCATTTTTAGAGGCCAGTTAGTGTAATAAGGGCACCATAGGCTCTTTTTGAAAAGTCAGACAGACCTTAAGGTGATGGTCCTTCCTCTAACTAGCTGTGCGGTTGAAGGCAAGCTGCTTAACCTCTCTGAATGTCAGTTCTCACATATAAATTAGAAATAATAATACCTAATTTGAAAGATACTATGAGTATGCATAAAGGGATCTACATGAATTACAAAATAATTCAGATCTATTTCTAGAAATTAAGTGCCTTTTATTTTTAAAGTATTACAATAGACTCAGATTCTTTTTTGTTGTTGTCGTTCAACGTATAATCCATTACCATCATTACATACTCAAATTTGGCCAGTGGGAGCTCCTCTAAATTGGTTTCTGTGTCATTTTGACATGTCTCAACTCTTCCTTGCTTTCTAGCACAAGATATTCCAGGCTTAATTTGCACTGACTTTTTCTGACAGACCTAGAATCAGCCATTTCTCTAAGGAGCTTTCAGTAGAAAATGTATTTAGAAACCAAAGTCTAGTTTTAAGATATGCTCATTACTACTGAGGTGTCGTTGTTTTTAAGTCCTTTCAGGGAAAAGAGCAAGGATATAGACACATAGAACAAAACCTTTAGATTTTATCTTTGTTAATGTGTATGTGTGCGTGTGTGTGTGTGTGTATGTACACATATACACACGTACATATATCTGTATGTATGTTTTTTAAAGAATGAGTGCATATTGATATTCCCAATTCTAATCCAGCACCACAGAGCTCTTTCTCCCTAATCCCATAATTTTATCTCCTTTTTCACAGAGTGAACCAAATTCTCAATAACATCAATGTATTTACTCATTTGCTTATTGTACAAGACACACAAAATAAGTATTAGAGTTACTACACCAATGCCACTACCAGAATTAATCCTACTAAGTTCAAAGTTTGTGTTTTTTTTCCTTAGAATATATCCTCCTGAGGGTGTACAGAGTTGTGTATTAAAAATAGTGAATCTTCCTAATACGTAAAGAACTCTTAAAAATTGAGACAAAGAGGACCAAAAAAAAAAAAAAATAGAAAAATGGACAAAAGATATGAACATACAGTTCACAAAAAAAGATCCCTAAACACATGAAAAGATATTCAGCTTCACTGAATATTCTTTCATAATAAGAGAAATACAAACTAAAACTACCCCAAGGTACCCTTTCTAACCTATCGGATTGACAAAGATCCAAAAACTTGTGACACACTGATGGGAAGTCCATCAGGACATGGGCACAGTCACACACTGCTGGTGGGTGTACAGAATGCTACACCCCTGTGAAAGAGATTCATGCAAAGTAGCCACTTACCATGTTTTTAAACTTTCCTCTGTATCAATGGATATTTCCCGTCATTTCTTATTTTGCATACATTTCACCCTTTCCTCTTGATTTAAGGTAGCTTGTGGTCTGCCTGTTTGTTGATTTTTAACACCACTTTTCTATTACTTTTCTGTTTTCTACCCCATTTATTTCTGCTTTATCTTTATTATTTTCTTTCTTGTACCTTCTTCTAGCTTATTTTATGGCTTTTTAAGCTTTATTTTCATTCTTTTATTTTTACCAATACAAATTTTTTCTTATAAATGGTTTACTTATATCCCATAAATTTTGACATGTGCTGGGTTCATTATCATTATTTCTTAGAAATTTTAAAGTTTCATTTCCCCCTTTACCCGAGACTTAAGATTTTAAAAATTTCCAGGTGGAAGGACTTTCCTGGTTTTAAAATTTTTGTCCTAATTTTCAGTTTCATTTCACCATGATCTGGGAATGATGTTTGTGTAACTTCTACTTTATGAAACTCACTGAGGTTCCTGTTGTGACCTAATACACAATCAAATTCTGTGAAGGTTCCATGAGTACTTGAGAAGAAGGTATATCCTCTATTATCAGGGTGTTAAGTTCAATATACAGCCATAGATCTATCTTACTGATTTTGCTTTTTTAGGTCTTCTATATACTTAATAAGTTTCTATCCATGTGACCTGAGTGATGGGTTAAAATATCCTATTACTAGTTGTTTTTGTTTATTCCTCCTTGAGCTCTTACAGTTTCTGTTTTGTAAAGGCAGTTGTTATTTGTGCATAGATAGTCATAGCTTTTTATAGAGTATACTCTTTGTTGTGTTTAATGGTTTTTGGCTTGAATTCTACTTTGTCTGATATAAAGATTATAAGCTTTGCTTTCTTACTGCTTCTTCCATTTGCCCGATAAACCTTTTGTCTATCCTTTAATTTTTAGCCATTTCTGACTCCTTTCATTTCAGGTGTGTCTTCTAAACAGCATAGAATTAGGTTTTGCTTTGTGAGCTCTTTTGAAAATCTTTTCCTTTTACTAATAGGTGATTAAACCCACTTACATTTACTGATATGACAGATATGTTTAGCCTCAACATATTATTTTGTTATATTTACAGTGTTATGTTAATTTTATTTCTTTATGTAGTTTGTTTCTTCGGTTTTTTAAAAATTTCTTTTGATAAACTGGAAGATTTGGATTGACACATACACACTACTATATATAAAACAGATAACTAATAAGGACCTACTGTATAGCACAGGGAACTCTCCTCAGTACTCTGTAGTGGCCTATATGGGAAAAGAATCTAAAAAGAATGGACATATGTATATGTATAACAGATTCAGTTTGCTGTACACCTGAAACGAAAACAACATTGTAAATCAACTATACCCCAATAAAAATTTTAAAAAAATTTTATTTTGGTATTTAAGAAGGTCTGTATTGTTGTTCTATTGATTACCTTTACGCTATTACTTTTTATAAAGCTCTTCATCCCCCTTCTGCTCGCTTGGCTTTCTACTATTTGGTTTGTCAGCCTGAAATTATACTCTCTCTATGTGACAATCATTGAGCTTATTTTACTTTTTTATTTTCTTCTCCCAAGCTTTAATTGTAATAACTACTTTATCAAAAATACGTAACATTTTAATACAATTCTCCATCGTTGTCCTCACCTTTGTTTTAACCTTAAATCTACAATTAAGCATATTATCATTCACCAACAGCCCTTCTGCCAAAGTTTCCCTCATTAACTCTTAGGTGGATTAAGCTTGCTCTCTAGATCATAAGTCAAAAAACTACAACTCTTGGCCAAATCAAGCCTGCTTTCTGTTTTTGTAGGGTCTGAGAGCTAAGAATAGCTTTTTTTTTTTAAGTTTTCTTTTCATTTTTTAAAAATTTAACTTATTTATTTATTTGGCTGCACAGCACAGCTTGTGGGATCTTAGTTCCCCAACCAGGGATCTAACCCGGGCCGCTGGCAGTGAGAGCACAGAGCCCTAACCACTGGACTGCCAGGGAATTCCAGCTTTTACATTTTTAAATGGTTGAAAAAGATCAAAAGAATAACAATATTTCAGGATACATGAAAATTTTATGAAATTCAAATTCCAGCGTCCATAAATAAAATTTTATTGGAACATAGTCACACTGATTCATTTACAGATTGTCTACGGCTGCTTTTGGGTATAAGTTGAATTGTTGTGATAGAGGCTGTATGGCCTGCAAAGCTTGAAATATTTACTACTATCTGGTCTTTTTTTTTTTTAATATAAATTTATTTATTTATTTATTTATGGCTGTGTTGGGTCTTCGTTTCTGCGTGTGGATTTTCTCTAGCTGTGGCAAGCGGGGGCTACTCTTCGTTGCAGTGCACAGGCTTCTCATTGCGGTGGCTTCTCTTGTTGCGGAGCATGGACTCTAGGCACGCGGGCTTCAGTAGTTGTGGCACGTGGGCTCAGTAGTTGTGCCTCGCGGGCTCTAGAGCGCAGGCTCAGTAGCTGTGGTGCACGGGCTTAGTTGCTCCACGGCATGTGGGATCTTCCTGGACCAGGGCTCGAACCCGTGTCCCTTGCATTGGCAGGTGGATTCTTAACCACTGCGCCACCAGGGAAGCCCCCAAGGGCATTTTAATTGATCAATTCTGCCATTGCTAGGCCCCAGCTCTCACATCTTCTTTTCTATTTAGTCTTCGTTTCACTCTTGGCTCTGGCATGGGCTACAGAGCTAGTTCTGCTTCTTTTGAGTATTTTTCTCTCCTTATGTGTAATTTGAAGTGTGTGGAATTCCATCTCCTAGTTATGCTATTGAAGTGGGTTATGTGTGGTTTTATTTGCTTTCCTTGCTGATCTGAATTTCTTTCTGGAGGACGGTGTGGAGAGATTTGAATTTAAGGGGCCAGCATTATTCTACGGGAACTCAGAACTCACTATTAGTATCTACTTTTACATTTGTATAACACATATTCAGAAACATATACTTGAACATTGTGTACCCAGTATTTACAGGACATTCATTTGAAATGAGGCTCTAATAATGAAGATGTGTTATAAATTTACCTGTCACTGTTCTTTATGTTCAATTCCATGCATCTATGAGATAGTTGGCCATAGTTAGGGCTACCATTACTAACTGTGAACAGGGTCAGATTTTAATAGGGTGATTGTGTTATATTTTTCTGCCCCTTACATAATTTCTCCTCCTAAACTTCTAATGATAGGAAATTCATAATGAGTATTTCATTTCTTTGGCTGAAAGTAGTGATGGCAAATATATTCCAACTTCTGAGTAAACTCAAATTGCAGAATCTAGACTCAGCAGGAAAGAATGTTTGTTGCTTTGATTACTTATATCTTCCATGGGTCTGGGACAGGGAAGCAATGACATTAATGTCAGGGATTTGCCATTCTTGGCGTACAACTCTGTCTTCTGTTAAAATGCAAATAATCTTGGGGAGATATAATACATTTTCTTTGTCACAGCCCTTTTTACTTCAGTGTGAATTATCTTATTACATAGGTTGCAAGCGTAAATGCCAACTGAGAAGGCAGGCAGGTAGTACAAAAAAGTGAAGAGGGCAGTATGGCTACTCTGATGGACTGGAGAGTTCATGGGCCTTTTGGGAGCAGCCCCTATTTAGCTGCAGTCAATGGTTTTCATATTATTTTTGCAAAACAAAAGACTAGAATAGTGTGTAGCACATAGGTACTCAAAAATGTGTGGATGAATGCGTGAATGCACATCTGGGAATGTCAGATCTTTTTATTTTTAAAGAGAGGCTAGAAATTTTATGTAAACCAGAGATTTTATGTAAAATCTCTAGACTTAAGTCTTTAAATCAGTTGGGAGCATTTAACAACTTCTACGTGTGTCAAGCAAAACCTGCCTAGTTTATCAGATTCATTTCTGAGTTCAGGTTTTGTTAGGGGGTAGAAGGCAGGACTAGGTTTCTGATTTGGGGGATGGAGAAAAAAGGGAGATTGAGACTGTGGGCTTTAGTAATGAAACAGAACAGAGCTAAAAGGTTGAAACAGTAACTGAGCCCATGACCTTGGCCTCATTAGTGGGAATGCTGCTGAGACAGTCAGTAAGTAATCTAAATATTTTTCTTTCCTACCTACTCAAATCACAAAAGATACACACACTATTATTTCCAATAAAAATAGAACTATATTCACCAATTTGTTGTGTATGCTAACAACTAATTCTGTTTATTTTGGGGCAAAAGACATACCCATCACTGGACCCCATAAACTCATGTCATTTTTTTTTTTGTGAATGTTTATTTATATATTTGATCTTGATTGCCCATTGCATCTCTTATTTTTAAAATTTAGCTTTTTTTCTCCCTCTGTTGATGGGTTCTTATCTCTACATTTTATATTTCACTGTTTCAAAAGACTAGACTGGTGCCTGTCGGCAAGGAGACTTACGCCAGCTAATCCAAGGGCAGGATTTGGTCAGGGAGATCAAACTAATAACATACAGCAGATAGGAATAGAAACCAAAGACACTAATGGTTTATTTGGGTTTTGTTCAATCTTGGAACAGGCTGTATTTTAGCCATGACAAAGGAAGAATCTATTGTGCCATCTGGCTTTCAAAAACTCCCACAGCCTTCTATGTTGGTAAGTCTTAACTAGTGCCATGTCTGCAATATCCTATATGATAATCCTCGAGCATGTGCTATTACAGCCTGGAGTAGCACCGAGCATGTGCAATGCTTTACCACATTTTCCCACTGGCATAAAAATTTTCATCTCCCCAAAACCAAATAGTTCAACTAGGTTCAAAAGTCATCTGACCTTTCAACTACTCATGGGTTGACTAATGCCAGCTTTACCACCAAGGTGAATGATATAAAAAGACTTATTGCCTCTCTGTGAGGTGGTGGGGAAACTACTAAACTGTTTGATAACTTCAGAGGGTTTGGATTTATCAGAATTCTGTCTGGAGGCAGCACAAAATCTTTTAACAAAAACTGCTTCATTTCAAAAATTTCCACTTTCTTTCATAGCAAAGTACACTTGTTCCTAATTTCTTAATAGCGGGCATCTCTCTTAAGCACTGTGTACCCAGTATTAGCTTGGTTGCTTGCTATGAGTAAAATCCAAAGTCTAATATGTACTCTCTCTTGATATTATTTTCACTTAACCCCATAATTTTATTAGTTAATGTTGCAAAGTATTTGGACCTATGGAATACAGAAAAGACACTGTGGTATTGTTATTTGCTATATTTAACATCTATGTTTAATTAAAATAAAGTTCAAGATCAAAGGGAATCTAGGTTCTTCCTTCAAGGAACAAAAGGCAAAACTGAATTAAGGTTGAAACAAAGTTATCTACAACATAAAAAGTGGGGCTGGTTGATTTGGTGAAACCTATGAATATCAAAAAGCAAAATCTGCCTCTTCTGTACCAGGTGGTAGAACAGCACAGATTGCTTGCTGTCAAAATCCCATTTGTACTCATTTTTGGCCATAGCCACAACTAGTTTATCTGAGAACTCACAACCTCCTCTGATGTTCCATGTACATATGCTAGCCTTCAGTCTCCTGATCATTTGATCAGGACATGAAGCTCATTTAATATAAAAGAAATGAAATGGAATCAAGAGTTTTTGTTTTTTTACAAAGCACCATATCATAAGTCTTTTCTTCCAGTTAAAAATTTTCTGTTGCCAATTCAACGTGATAATGAGACATTTGTGAGGCCCTTCCTTAGAAACTCTCATGGTAAGCAATTACTCTAGATGTTAACTATAATTTCTTATATAAGGTCTACATTAATTAGATTGGCAAAGCTATAATGAGGTTTTAATCAGCAGAAAATTACAGTGGGTCATCTTGGATCCTCTTAATTTGTTCATTATTATCCCACAGAGATCAACAGGATCCCCAAGAAAGGAGCTCTTGAGGAGCCATACTGTGATCTAGGATTCCACATGGGTCTTGTCTATATTGGAGGATCCAATACAATGTGGTGCTCTTATTTAAACACTATCCACACTTTGGTGAGCTTGTGAGTCTACCCAGGGAAGACCACCTTGTGAGATTATCCCTAGCTAAGAATCTAGTCTTCCCTGAACAAATGATTCATCTGGAAGGAGGTCCTCATATATGTTCCTTAACTAGGTCTAAAATATACAGGGGAGTCACATGTTTATGCTCCAAGTCTGAAATCTAAAATTCTGATACACTAGCCTCTGACCATCTCATTTTAGCTATTCAGCTTGCTCACAGCTATAACTACCCTACGATATCATTGATAGTTCTAGACACTTGGACCCACTTCTTGTTTAGAATGCCATTAGTTTCTTCTTCCTATTTGCCTTCCCTACTAAGTTTGATACTTTGGTTGACCACTTTAAAAACGTTATTAGCAGCACCTATAATTTCCTTATCTGTTTTGTCTTCTTTCTGCACTCGCCCTGCAAGCCTCCGTTTTGGTGCAACTTGGTCCTGTCTGCCAATTCCAACTTCCATACTGCCATTAGGGTGATTTTTCTAACCGCAAATCTGAGCAAATCATTTTCTTGTCCTAATGAAAGACCATAAAAAACTTCCCATTTGCTCTTAGGATAAATTCCAAGCTCCTTACCATGACTTAAAATGCCTTTCGTGATCTGCCCCTGCTTATTATCTTCATTTCCTGCCACTATATCCTCTATTTGTGCTGCCTCAGGTTTTCCAATATATTTGTATTTAATAAAACATATTATGCTTTTTCACCTCTCTTTAAAGGGAATATAGCTAAGCTCCAAATGTATGTGTCTCCACCCTGTAAGATGCCACCTCTTTGTTTTGACTGTGATAAATCAGATACTCTGCTGGTGATCCTGGCCCTCCCCATTCTGGCTGTTCTATATGAAAATTCAGTCACATTTCTGAAGTTTAAAATGGGTTAACCTGCCATCTGTTTCAAAGCCATTGCTCTAATTTAGTTTATTCTTATTCACTTCAGAGTAAGTATAGCTTAACGACTTACGCAATGTGGGTCTAAAAATATTCATATAACATATCTATATATGTATCCTATATATATAATTTGGATGAGCAGAAACTAAGCTAAACAGGAGTGAAATTTCCTTTATGCAAAAGAATTCAAATTATTTACTTTTTTTTTTTTTTTTTGCGGTACGCGGGCCTCTCACCGCCGCGGCCTCTCCCGTTGTGGAGCACAGGCTCCGGACGCGCAGGCTCAGCGGCCATGGCTCACGGGCCCAGCCGCTCCGCGGCATGTGGGATCCTCCTGGACCGGGGCACGAACCCGCGTCCCCTGCATCGGCAGGCAGACTCTCAACCACTGCGTCACCAGGGAAGCCCTCAAATTACTTACTTTGAAAGAGATTTCTTGAGAGAGAATTTTTCCCTTGAATTTGCAAGATTGATTCTTGCTGTTGCAAAACTTCTTAAGCATGTAAACCTCCAAAATTACTAACATGCTGCCCAGTCCTCTTTTACTATGCCTTCCAGTGGATCTTTATCTATTGGGCTGGCCAAAAAGTTCGTTCGGGTTTTCCATACGGTGGTACCAAAAACCCAAATGAACTTTTTGGCCAACCCCATATTTCACAAAGCCTCATTTTAATTTCTCTACCCAGGCTTAGACAGTGGTGTATGGAAGTACTTAGTAGGGTGAATACCTCTCCTTGAGACAAAACAGTAATCTCTTGATGCAAGACTTATGTTTAGTATCTATTACTCACTCACCCAAGAAATTATCTCTCTTTATGTCTTAAACTACAGCATGCTAGAGTTCCAAAAAAAAAAAAAAATAGAAGTATAGTATTTGCCTTTCATTAAAGTGCCTTCATTTTCAGCAATAGGTGCTAACTATGGTTCTGAAATTAGTTGTATGTGGCACAGGTTCTTCCTGTCATTTTAGTATGTTTAATTCAGATTGAATCTATACTTTTATTTATGACAGGTAAAAGTGCCACTTAACATAGTGGGGATAAAACTTATGGGACATATTACACCAAAAAGGTGATGTCAGATGCAAATATAAACCTTTTTTTAAAGAAGAGTTCTGATAAATGCATGGATGGCAGATTTATAATTAGACTGAAGTTATACCACCATTTTCCAGATCCCTGCCTAGAGAGATGGCTAGAAAGTTGGTAGATTCATGGGCAGGAGGCAAAGTCAATGCTAACGCAGAAACTGCCATCATTATCATAAATGGGTCCACAAGAGTGAACTGAAAGTAGTAATAAGTATAAATGTGACACCAAAAGGATTGATTATGGTCTATAGGATAAAGTAAAATGCTTCTTAGCATTTTATGCTGAGTCATTTCTTGAATGTTATAAGCTATAATGCATTTTAAAGAAAATGTGTTTCAACCTAGATATGGCCTCCAGATAGAAATACAAAACCATTTGAAGGGCCAAAACACCAAGGAAAAGGGAAATTAGTAAAATAAAGGCAAAGTTACAGATATTATAGACCAGGCAGAAGGAAACAACAAACCCACTAGAGGATTCTTGTGAAACAGATATTCCAGCTCTGAAAAAACTGTTCTAGATGACTTTGGGAGGAAGGAAAACAAAAGTAGTTTATGCTAGGATAAACTGTATGCTCATTATGCTTATCTCAGCTCAAATTAATAATCCTAATAATAATCCTGTTCCACTAATAATAAGCATTAATCTTTACTTAGATCTGCTAAGCAATGTCCTGGGTGTTTTACATGTTTCCCTTCATTTAATTAAAAAGAAAATCTATCAGGAAGGTATTATCAACATTCCCACTTTATAGACGAGGAAACTGAGGCACGGAGGCACTAATGAAGCTACTAGTAAGTGAAAGAGATGGTTTTTGTTAAGTGTATTTATCTATACTTAGCAAACTTTGTGGGAAGGGGCATTGTCTATCTAGATCTGATGGGGGAAAAAAACTCCATTTCAATTCTCTCCATTAAAAAAAAATAAGTTCTTGAATTTTCCAAAATCAAAATTTGCCTTACTCTATTTTGTTTCTTCCCTGTATTATAAAGTATTTGCATTTTTTTTTTGTGATGGAGGCAAAATAAACACACTCCACTCCTCTCATTCTATCACTTTCAGCATGTTCTTACTCCACCGTCATAACAACCCTAGAAAGTAGAGCAATTTGGACTAGTAAAAAGGAGGCAGAAGAAAGCACTAAAATCATTGTTACTCGATTTTGATGCAGAGAGCAAGGTGCAGTAGGCCCTTTGCCCTCTCGAATAGTTTCATCCCTAAACTTTCAATCACAGAATTGGGCTCAATATTCTATCTCTCCTAATTCTGTATTAACAACCATTCTGGTCAACTTTCTACATGTGGGCTATATAGTATGTCATGGCAAGGAGATTCATGGACTTAAATTATTTCATCTGTAGAGTTTGGACACTACCTGCATCCCCTGAAGGTGGTATGAATCACTACTAATTTCATGGCAAAAGAAGAAGAACATTGATATCATTAACTGATGATATTGGGTTTGAGAGACAGAAATCCCTACTCCCCAAGTCATTCAATGCAACAGTCCATTTGACCCCAGGCACAATGTATTCTTGTGAGTTTCTATTGCCTCTTATACAAACTGCTGACTGTGGAGAAACTTGATCAAAACATCAAAGATTACCAAAGAAGCCGAGTTTGTGCCCTTCACAACCATTGATGAAGCACCTTAACCTCGCCTCCTCTTGATGCCTTGCAAATGGTCATCTGTCTTCCTGACTACTACTTCATATGGCTTATTTGTAAATTCAAGCAAATGTGCTTCTGACTGGCACTGATACATCACTGATGCCAAAATATCAGAGAGGATGAAGTGTAAGGACATATTTTTTGATTCAGATGGAAAATATTACAGATTTATGGGTAAGTGATGACAATAGCCATTCCATAATATCTTCAAATAATCAGTATCTTTCCATGCCTCCCTTCACTGAATTTTATGACCTCAAAACTTATTCAAAGAAATTATCTACTTGCTGACCCAAAAGGTATAGTGGGTAGGAGTGGGGATGGGGCTGGTTGCCTGAATAATCCAGCTCTGACTTTTCACTTGTTGGATTTGCACTGCTTTCCAATGACCACTTACAGAGCCATAATGCACAGAACATCTATTGATGGCCCATTGATACTGATGTGATTTCCCGTAGTGGATTGAGGGCAGCACAGCCTATAGCCATTCGTATCTAAAGGTTATGTATAATGGATAACAGAGGAACATGAAATAGCAGAAAGAAATTTGCACGGGAAACAGAAGCGGTAAATAGTTTCAGTGAAAGATCTTACTTGGGTTATACAGAAACTGCAAAGGAGGACTGAAAAAAAACCAGATGACTCTTATAGACTCAGCAAGAGTTGAGAGTGAAATGGTTTCATATTTTGAAATATAATACTTTTTTATTTCAACCACAGAAAGCCATTTAAAAATCATCTTGTATGTTACAGTTCTTATGCGACATCTTTCACTTGAATGCCTCTTTCTGAATTCTTACTCTGCCCTCCTGAGGTGGTCAGTGATGGATGAGGTAAGTAGAGGAAGAGATTTTAACTGATTATCCAAAGTCACATAATGTCCAGTCCATGACAGAACTCAGAACAAAGTTCCAGTGTTTGCCATCAACATCTCCTCATTTTGAACCCACTCAACCTACTGTGCTAGTATTTAGCCTGATACTTCTGCATTTTCAAAGTCACACAGAAAAGCATTTCAACAGATATCTCTCACTGATCCACAAATCTCAGTTGCAGTAACTACTGCAATGGATGACCTGGTAAATCTAATTTAATTTGTGATTTAATAAGAAAAAAAATGGTGGATTTATTTAGTAGACCAAGAAGTAAATGATCTGTAAGTTCTGCTGCAGTGCTAGAAGGGCAGCAAGGCCTAGCACTCAACAGCATGTCCTCTGGGGTCAGTCTGCTTCTCTGGCTTAAAGCTCAAAGCTCAGGATCCCTACTTTTTAGTGCTGTGACCTCTATGTGATCTCTTACCTTGGCTGTGCCTCAGTTTCCTCATTTATAAAATAGATTTAATACTGATAGCTACCTTAAGGACTGTTCTGATAATGCAATGAGCTAATACAAGTAGAGTGCTTAGCATAATTTGTTTTTTTCAATAAACTTTTACCGACAGGGCTGCTATGGGCCAGGCACTATTCTTAGTGCTGGGGTACAGCCATGAATAAAATGGCTAACTCTGAGAACCAGTGAATTTTAATAGTGAATAATGATTATATAGGTAGTTATGGTAACAACAACAATAATAATATTTAACATTTATAGTATACTTACTGTGTTTTAAGTCCTATTCCAAGTTCTTCAGTTATATTAACTCATTTAATTCTTATGAAAACCCTATGTTACAGATACTGTTTTAAGACAGTTTTACAGATGAGGAAACGGAGGCCTTAAAAGGGTGAATAATTTGCCCAAGGTAACATGCCTAAGAAGCGGCAGAGGTCTGAAAAATCCATGCTCATAACCGTTGTACTATACAACCTTACTGTCATATCAGATTTATATGCCATTGTTTACCCTATTAAAAAAGGCAGTCCTTGAAATAACTGAAACATTCTGCTTTCACTTTTTTTTTTCTTCTGGCCGCACCACATGGCATGTGGAACTTCCCCGACCACGGATCAAACCCGTGCCCCCTGCAGTGGAAGCGCAGAGTCTTAACCACTGGACCACAAGGGAAGTCCTCCACTTTTGCTTCTGATATGAATCAACATAATCTAACTAAACAAGTCTCAGAGTATATAATACAATTTTTTATATGAGTGGCCATATAATAAATTTAAATAGAAACATAGGTTTGAACACAGTATAAACCTATTAATAAGAAGCTTGCTATACCTGGATTTGTTTATTCCAGAGGTAAAGTCTTGAATCTAAAATATTATCTCTCTGTATAGTAAAAGTTAATAGAAGCTAACCTACAAGATAAGAGTTGGTCTCATAATTGAACAATAACATTTTAAAGGGCCTCTAATGTATTTCAACTTTTCAAATTACTTCTTGCTTTGAATGATACCATATTAAAACCCTGTTTATATTACAGTACTTTCTCATCTCCAACCTCCATTCCTTCAGCGCTATTCCTCATTAAACGTTATTACAAAACAAATAAACATACATGTTGGGTTATCCTGAAATGTCTGAGATAAAGGACACATTTTGATATTATAGGTTAATATTATCCACATTTAATAGAAGCATTGTTCAAACATATTCAGATTGTACGATGAAAATAGAAAAGAGATAATCATGAACATCAATATAGGCTATGATCCTATACTGTTGACATTATCAGTGACTCCCCTACAAAATATATCTGTTTATTTAACTTACTACCCTTTGTTCTGTGACTCTTATAAAAACTGGTTATGGGAAATTTCTTATTGTTCACGTTTTTTAATAAATCAGACTCAACAAAACTTACTTTTTTATAATTATAAGAAACTCTAAATCCCTTTTTAATCTATCTCTCAGAATCATATTCAATGTATCTTTGTGGGTAGCTCCCCTTCAATTAAGAAATCAGGCTAAACCTGAAAAGAAGATACAAGTGACGTACTTAGAATTCTTTTTCTACCATGATATGTTATTCTTCTAGGAAAAGTGCTTCCACAAAATACATGTTTTTTAAGTTAATTTACATCTTAGACTGTAAAACCACTCAGACAAGGAAATTAATGTTCAGTCAAAATAAAATGCCAGCCAGAAAAATCAATACGATTTGCTATCAAGTAAGGGTGACTTTAATCAAGATGCCTCAAGAACAACATTTTTCTTAAAAGTGGAAAGTGTGCCTCACTACTGTTTTCTCTTCTACCCTCACAAACACAGTAACCACACAATTCTGCAGCCATTTACCTAGTGAAAATAAGAAGACATTTTTTTTAGTCCCAGTGTAAAACTCTGCATTCTTGGAAAGAGATTATGCCCTGGATTTTCCGATAGCTTCCAAGTAACTACTACTTTAATGAAATTGCTACCTGAAAGTTTGGTAGCAGTATTATTGTTTAACTATAATTTAAGAAGCTATTGTAGATTGGTACTTATGACTTCTAATGAGAAAACCGTAACAACCTTTTAATTGAAGGGGAAATGGTTAACTACAGTAATTGCAATCAATAAGACTGTGCTAGTAGCATAAATATTTCTTCTCAAAGAGCAATCCTTACGCTCCTCAGCAGTATTTAAGGTTAGGAAGTACCAAAAAATAAATAAGTAACCTAATTAGAAATCTATTTGTTTTTTTTTTTACATCTTTATTGGAGTATAATTGCTTTAAATGGTGTGTTAGTTTCTGCTTTATAACAAAGTGAATCAGTTATACATATACATATGTTCCCATATCTCTTCCCTCTTGCGTCTCCCTCCCTCCCACCCTCCCTATCCTACCCCTCTAGGTGGTCACAAAGCACCTAGCTGATCTCCCTGTGCCATGCGGCTGCTTCCCACTAGCTATCTATTTTACGTTTGGTAGTGTATATATGTCCATGCCACTCTCTCACTTTGTCACAGCTTACCCTACCCCCTCCCCATATCCTCAAGTCCATTCTCTAGTAGGTCTGTGTCTTTATTCCTGTCTTACCCCTAGGTTCTTCATGACATTTTTTTCTTACATTCCATATATATGTGTTAGCATATGGTATTTGTCTTTCTCTTTCTGACCTACTTCACTCCGTATGACAGACTCTAGGTCTATCCACCTCATTACAAATAGCTCAATTTCGTTTCTTTTCATGGCTGAGTAATATTCCATTGTATATATGTGCCACATCTTCTTTATCCATTCATCCAATGATGGACACTTAGGTTGTTTCCATCTCCTGGCTATTGTAAATAGAGCTGCAATGAACATTTTGGTACATGACTCTTTTTGAATTATGGTTTTGAACCAGGGACCTTTCGCGTATTAGGCGAACGTGATAACCACTACACTACGGAAAGAGCTCTCTATTTGTTATTGATAATATTAAGCCTTAGTTCAAATTTGTAGGTCGCAGAGTAGAGAGAGAAACTCCCCCCGGCTCCCAACTCCACCACAAGCAAAACAATACGTTGATTAAGAAGAAAAGCGAAGCATGGAAAAAAGGGCTTACCAATCACATAGGCTAGTAACAAGGCCAAAGTCACTGTGATTGCAGTGGCACTCAAGGCCGTGCACTTCCAATTGCAGCACCTGTAGGGTTTGTTGAAGGTAAAGGCAGGTCTGGAAAAGGTGCTTCGAGGAAGTGGCCTGGGAGGAGGCGAGTACACAGTATTGGATGTCAGAGGGTAGTTCTGACTGGCTGCACTGAAGATGGCCGAGGAACCAGATCCATGTTTGAACAGGAAATGCCTGCGGAAAGGAAACAAAAGTTTGGGCTATCAAAACCAAAGCCACTTGCTACAGAAACACAAATCCCACTAATTTGAAACAATCATGCTATGACAAAGCACAGGACAACTAGGAGGAACTCAGCAAAAGTTTCTTATACCTAACACTTAACTACAAAGTGCCATTGGTGATCTCCTTTTTGTTTTCCTATTTTAGACTTTTAAGAGGAGGAAAGAGGTCTTCTGTTCCCTGACTTGTTGACTAATGAAATTCTCAAATTCTAAGCATTAACATTCCACATTTGATGGTATTAACTATACTGCTCCCTTTCATTAAATATAATACTCAAAAAGAGAAAGAGAAGTATCATCAAGCATTTTGATAATATCAATGGCCTAGAGACCAGTATTTTATTTAGAGACCAGCTTTGACAGACATATTTTCACCCAATATTTTATTATAAAAATTGCCAAACACATAGCCAAAGGAAAGAATTTTATAATAAACACACATCTACTCAAGAGAATATCAAGTAAAGAGATTCAGTAAATCTGGAGTAGGTCCTAAGCATGTATTTTTTAATAAAACGTCCTAGGTAAGTTTGATGTGCGTATCCAGTTGAGCAGCACTGTCCTTAGAAATGCTAGATTCAAATTTTAAAAGATTGTTATCAAATAAACAATTTTAAAAATTAAAAAAAACCCAAAACCACAGATGTACTTGTCAACTAAATTCTATATTTAACATATGACTATATTCACTCTATCACATATTTATCCATCTCTCCATTCCTATCTTAGTCCATCTTTTTTTAAAACATTTCATTTCATTTTTTATTCAAGCATTTCAAAGTAAGCTGCATACATCGGTACACTTCCCTTCACATATTTCAACTTTCATATTATTATCTAGAGTTCAGTAATTTTTTTACAGATTTTTAATGTAAAATTTATACATGATGGGTTTGAGTTTTTTAGATTCCACATATGAGTGATATCATACAGTATTTGTCTTTCTCTGTCTGATTTATCTCACAGCATAATATCCTCGAGGTCCATCCATGAACTTGTTAAAATGAAGAGGAGAGTGTTGGTTACCGGGAGCTGAGAGGTGGGGGATAGGGAGATGTTTAAGGTTACAAATTTGCAACTAGCAGATAAATAAGTCTTGGAGATCTAATGCACAGTATTATTATAGACAATAATAATGTAAAATAAATATCAAACTTGCTGAGGCAGTAGACCTTAACTATTCCCACCACAAGAAAGAAATGATAATTATGTGACAGAGGTGTTAGCTAACATTACAAATGGCAATTGTACTGCAATATATAAATGTACCAAATCAACATGCTGGACACCTTAAACTTATAAACTGTTATATGTAAATATAATATAAAAATTATACACAATGAAATGCACAAATTTTAAGTGTACATTTACTGAGACTTGAAAATGCAATCACCTGTGTAACCTAAACCCCTATCAAGATACAGAACATTCCCATCACCCCAGGAAGTGCCCTCCTGCCCTTTGAAGTAAATCCCTATTCCCTAACCCCCAAAGGCAACCACTATTTTGCATTTTTTCTACCCTACATTACTTTTGCCTGTCCTGGAACTTCATATTGCTGTCATGTTTGAATTACTAGAGGATGATTATTGACAGCTCATGACTATTGTAATATGGGTATTTCATAAACAGTAGTGATTTATTCACATGTAAGGAGTTGGCATAAAAATATGTTTTTGTGCAATACTCTACCCTTATCGGGTACTAAGTGCCATGCATTGTGTTAAACACTCATTATCTCAGTTAGTATTCATTCATATGAAATAGGCTACATTATTATCTGCATGGTGTATTTAAGGAAATGGAGGCCGAAAGAGGTTAAGTAACTTGCTTAAATCCACCTAGGAAATGAATAACAAAGCCAGAATGAGATCTCAAGCCATTCCAGCTCCAAAGTCCTCAATCTACTCTACTATGCTGCCTGGGGCAGTAAAATGCACTGCTAAACAAAAAACATTCTGGTGCCACATTTTCATGTAATACATCACAAGACCCTTCCGCTGAGCAAAGAGCCAACATCACCTTGTACATGTCACATACGCCCAAATGCATAAATCATTAAGAATATTTTAAGACTGATTTTAGCTTCCATTTTTAAAGAACAAAAGCATACATGTTTAAAGGAAAAAACAACTGTCAACATGCCAGTTAATGAAAATATCCACATTAGAGAGTTTTGCTTTAGTATATGAGGATAAAAGTTATTTAAAGGGCAGGATTGCCGAGGGGAGTGGAGATTCACACGCCTTTCTGGAAGATAATTTGGCATTACGTAACAAAAGACTTAAAATATGCATATTCCTTGTCCAAAAATTATGCCTATAGGAATTTATCCTTAGGAAATGATGTGTATGACAATGTATATAAAAAGTCATTCATTGAAGTGTTATTTATAACAGCAAAAGATAAACACCCAAATGCTCATTAATAGATAGTTGGGTAAGTATATTATTTTATAAACACGCAGTAGAATACTATACAACCATTACAAATTGTACTATAAAAGAATATCTATTCACTAGGAAAAGTGTTTACAGATATCACCAGGTAAAAGCAAGTAGGTTTCAAAACAATATGGGCAATAGAATACAATTTTTAAAATAAAAAAATATATATGCTCATGGAAAGATAATAATTTGTGTTACCTTTGGATAGTAGGGGTATTTTTTGAAGTTTTCTGCCTTGAGCTTGTATTGTTCTTGTAACTAGTATCAAAAAGATTGGGAGTGGGGTCAGTGGGAAAAATGCAGTGACTAATACCAACCACATGAATGGGGTCAGTGGGAAAAATGCAGTGACTAATACCAACCACATGAATAGTGGGTTCTATTTATGTGAACATAATTTATTGAGCACCTAGAAAAGCCAGGCACCAAAGTAGGTACAGTATATGCAATATTTTGATCCTAATACATCTGTGGGGTTGATATTATTATTATAATCTTACAGATGATGAAACAGAGATCTAAAGAGGTTTAGTAGGAGCAAAGAGGTAATGATAATAGTTATCATAATAATGATAATAAGAGGTAACATTCATTAAGTGCTTACTTGTGCCAGACATTATTCTAATTAATTCAGAAAGCATTACATAATTTAATCTTCACAACAATCCCATTACAGTAAGTATGTACATTTACAGATGAGAAAACCAGTGCACAGAGAGGTTAAGTAATTTGTCCACGGTCACGCAGCTAGTACTGGTAAAGGCAACTTTCAAGTCCAAGCAGTCTGGCTCCAGAGCCATTGATCTTAACCACGACATTACAGTACAGTATATCAGGGTTCTGCAGTTAGTGGACACATGAAGCTTTGAATCCAGGCCTTATAGGGCACAGAAGAAGAATGCTTTGTGTTGATTTTGGCATGTGGATGATATTGGATTGAGCCACACTTTTACCCTTTTTCTCTCAGGCCTTTGGGACCTGAGAGAAAAACGTGAGAATGATGGCTACAGAATCACAGAGTTAGAGAGATCTCAGAAATCAGCTAGCAGCCCAACACCCTCATTTTGCAGTTAGGGAAATGGAGGCCCAGAGAATAAAAGTGGATTATTTAAAAGAAACATCAGTAGTTAATGATATCAATGTAGTTAGAATCGAGGACTTGCAAAATAGTGTATTTCCACTACACTGTGCTACCTGCCAACCAGTCTTCACCAGATTACCACCAGGTTCTATCTAATCTTCTGGGTTAACTGACCAGGGCTAACCAAATACAATCTATTCAAACAGTACTTCATAATACATATCTATTTTTCTGTATGTCACACGTTCTCATAGTAAGTTTTAAAGACCACCTTAACTTTTCTGAATGAATGGGGAACCATTAGAAAGAAGCTAGTCTTCAGTCGTTAAGACTGTAAAGGAGTTATTGCTGCTTCTAAAGGCACTGAACGTATCCCCAGAATGGACAAACAGTATGTAGTAGAAATAAGAATAAACATATTTTATTGAAAAAGTGACTCACAGCATTATGTTTCTTCCATTTGATTGTACTTCCTCTTTAGTCCCTGAAATAATCACCTCCATGTCATAAGGAGGTAGATTTCTTCTTTAATGTCTGGTTATCTCTCCCAGCCTATGTTTTCCCCTTTGGCCATCTAATTGACTAGTTGAGGAAGAAGTATAGCACTTTACAAACAGCAGAGTGGAGAAGCCTCCCCATTTCCCCACCACAACTTTGTGGTTACCCTGGAGGCGATAATATGTCACTTGCATATAACTGATCCTATACAGCAACACTCTGATATGTTCCTATGGGATAGAAGAGAAATCTAGCAGTATGGGGCTTTTTTATTCACTGTTTGGAGATTAAAATCTTCGATCCTTTGCGTATTTATGAAGGAGAACAATTGGATTTTTGAGACAATGTAAGTGGCCCCATATGCTGGATATTGATTTGGTTTGGTATATCATTAAGAGGTAGAAGAAAGACAAAGAAACACAGAGAATTGTTGGCTATTATGATGGCAATTACAAGCAATAATCAATATCCCTGAGCACTGTAATTTCATCTTGATATATACCAAAGGATTTCCAAATGCAGTTTCATAAGTAAAATATTACAACATAATGAATAAATTCGACAGTTGCAGCAGAGCAACATTTAAACTAATTCATATTTGAGTGGAATCCAAATCACAGTCCTCAGTGAGGGTAGATAATAAAATGAGTTCACATACTAAGGTTCCTGTTTTCTTATTAACAAACTGAGATTAAGATTCTCTGCTGAAAGTGATCTATACTTTGATGTGCATCATGAACAACAGCAATGCAAATGCTATGTACTGTCAAAGGCTTTGCAGTCCATTGTTGGAAAGCGAAACTACTGCCTAAATGTGTTTTCATAGTCCCTGAAAAAAGTAGGAGCATAAAGACAAATGCACACTGCTAGACTTCAGCTATGTGCTCATAAAATCAGATCATCTGTCTAAGCACATTGCTTTTCCCAGGGGACCTGAGGATATACTAAAATGTTGCTATCAATTTCATACAATTAGGTTTTTTTCCACAGAGGAAATGATAAAAATGCAGTTCAAGAGTTTATGTGTAAGTAGTACTCTCCTTTGCATCTGTTTTAATATTCAATTTCAAATTTAAAAAGGAAAAGTAAGATATTGCCAAAAGGAAATGGGCATATAAGGAAATTGAAAAAAATATATATCTTTAAGACTGATGAGACCCAGTGCTGGTAAATGGGAATTTAATAAATATTCCTGTAAGGATTTTAAAATCATCTATAAAAAAGGGGAAAATGTACTTTCTCTTTTTAAACCCTACATACAACATAATTCTGAGGGTACCTGTTAGCACTAAATGATGCGATTTAATGTGGCACTTGAAATTCTATAGGAAATAGACAGAAATCTACAGCTTTCTAACAACAGATGCATAAATGACCAATGAATTTTTTCTTTTACATCTTGTAAACATACTTATGAGTCTCTAAACCTGCATTCCCTTAGCTACAAATATTAGACTAATTTTTATACCCAAAGGAAGGAATTCAACTTACCTCCAGTTAGAAGTTGAGGTTGATTTAAAAAAAATAATAAAGAAGAAGACTGCAATAAAAAGGCCTTGAGTCAAGGTGTTAGGGCCAAATCACATTCAGATAGGACAGTGGAATTCAGGTATTTATTCTTTTAAAAAAATTATTAAATGCATTTTTCTTGTGATAAAAAACACAGAACACAAAATTTACCATCCTATACCGTTTTTAAGTGTATAGTTCAGTAGTATTAAGTATATTCACATTATTGAGAAAGAGATCTCCAGAACTTCTTCATCTTGCAAATGTGAAACTCTACACTCATTAAACAACTCCTCTTTCCCCCTCTCCCCAGCCTCTGGTAACCACCATTCTCATTTCTGTTTCTACAAATTTGACAATTTTAGATATGTCATATAAGTAGAATCACACAATATCTGTCTTTTTGTGACTTGTTTACTTCACTTAATTTAACGTCCTCAAGTTTTATCTGTGTGACTGGATTTCTTTCCTTTTCAAGGCTGATGACTTGTACGTATATACTATATTTTGTTTAGCCATTCATCTGTCGATGAACATTTGGGTTGCTTCCGCCTCTTGGCTACTGTGAATAATGCTGCTATGAACATGGGTGTGCAAATATCTCTTTGAGATCCTGCTTTCAATTCTTTTAAGTATATACACAGAAATGCGATTGCTGGATCATATGTCAGCTCTATTTTTATTTTTTTGAGGAATCTCCATACTGTTTTCCATAGTAGTTGTATCATTTTACATTCCCACCAACAGTGCAAAGGGTTCCATTTCTCCACATCCTTGCTAACACTTGTTATTTCTTGTCTTTTTGATGATAGCCATCCTAATGGGTATGAGGTGATACCTCATTGTGGTTTTGATTTGCATTTCTCTGATGGTTAGTGATGCTGAGCATCTTTTCATATGCTTGTTGGCCGTTTTTCATATCCTCTTTGAAGAAATGTCTATTCATAGGTATTCATTCTTATGCCTCCAAAAACATGAGAAGATAAAAGAAAATGTCATGCTGAGTCAGCCCCATTTTCTTCTCTGACAAGAATATCTAGTGAATATCTAGTGTTCTTTTGTGGCAAAGCGTGGTTACTGGCAAGATATCAACCTCAACATCTCTAGTTTTTGCATAATAGCCTATTCTTGATATTCCTTTTTAGGATAAATGCTCCTAAAAAGAGTATCTATCCAAACTCTCTCTGAGCCTAAATGGTATTATCAGCTTGGACAACCTCTTGGGGGTAACAATTTTTTTTTGTTATTAACAACTATATAAAGGTGGATTTCATTTTATTTGCCCTAGGTTTCTTTCTTCCAAATTTTAAGTCACCCTGTCCATATGTCCCATTCAAACCTTATATGCCAAGTGTTCATAAAAAAGTTTATAGTCTCTCCATGTTGTTCATAATTTTTAAGAGATTTTTAAAAAAATATACTTGCAGGATATATATATCTAAACCTTAATTTTTCTAGGCTTAAGCCTTAGTTCTATAATCTATTCTTAAATGGTAATACTCTATGGTCTAGATTGGTATTCATGTGATTTTCCAAATGAGGTAGTTAGCAGCTAATGGGAGAGCTCTTTTAAAAATCTTTTTTGTGGCTATTATTCCCTCTTGTCTTTTAATCAGAAGTAGTATCTACCCTACCTCCTCAACTGCCTCTGGATTGTATATTCCGTTAGGGCAGGGACCAAGTCAACTTCTAGGTTCCTTGTCTCATACTTCAAAGGTACTCAATGAATATATATTGATTGGCATGATGTTTTTGCTTTTTCTAAAGGCTCTTGATTCTCTGTACAGAATGAATGAGGCTTGGGGACTCTAAAATAACTGTTTCACTCGTGAGCAAATATCTCCTGGTTTCCTGAATATAAAAGGACAATTACAAGCTTTCATTTTATTTTCACATAATCTAAAGGAAACAAATAAGTCAAAAAATAGTTGAGTCACATTTCGTCTCTATTTGAGACATCTGAGTAAGGAAAGAATTATTGTTAATAAAAATACTAATAATTAGAAATAATCGCTGTGAATGATAATGGCAATAGCAATGACCACTTACTGAACATCTATGTGCCAGGCACTCTGCTAAAGTAATTTGTGGGGTTTGTTTTCTCACTGAATCCTCAAAGTAACCCTATAAAGTAGATGATATTATCCACATGTCATAGTTTAGGAGGCTGAGGTTGAGCTACTAAGTTTAAGTACATTTCCCAAGGTCACGCAACCAGTAAATGATAGAATCTACTTCAGTTTTTCTGATTACTAGGATGCAATCTACATGAGAGTAGAAATTTCGTTTGTCTTATTTATTGCTGTATCCCCAGCATCTAGAATTGTGCCTCACAAAGACTAGGTGCTTAATAAATATTTTTACTTCTATGCACGAACAATGAAACCCATTTACTTAACCACTGTGCACATACTAACTCATGACATCCCTGATGTCACTCTTACTGCTAATCATTAAGGTAATAAAATCTTCTTAAATCACATGATCATCTGGCATTTCTCTGTTCAGAATGAACATATATGAGCGTATTATTCCACTGAATATGTTTTTATGGATATATTTATTTCAACTCTTTTAATTATAGAATTGACAAATGATATTAGGAGGATACATACTTATGAAAGTGAACTGTCATGTCTCCTTGTTTAGAATACATCAGAACATTTTTCATTCAACAGTGTATCAGACTTCCCAATATAAATTAAACATTTCTGTAACAGGACATTTAGAGATACATTGGAGCTAGCAGGGTTGGAATATATATATATATATATATATATATATATATATATATATATATATATATATATATATGGCATATATATAAATGCTAGAGAAAGAAAATACTACGTATTCTATAATGTTTGACCAAGATGCTTTAGTAGACTCCAAAATAAATGAAAATGAACAATTATCCTCCACTTCATAATAATGCCCTTTCAAGTCATCCTCTCTATCTCTAAGTTAAATCCATGCTCTATAGATGTACTTTTTAATTTAAAAATCGATATTAAAAAATCCTACACCACTTGAAGGGTAAATATCAAATTAGTATTTTCTATTAATGTACACGTTCCTGTATTAAAAGGATAAGGCCAACATATAAAAATTATTTACTTAGATTAGTAATCTTACCATTTTTTCATTCTCTTTGTATTTAAAGGTAATTTAGGTCCCAAGATATGGTGTGGAAGCTGTAATCCTTTCAAACTAGAAACAATCTGGAAAGCTACTGATGGGTGAGACTTTCAATCCTCTTATGATTTTATACATCTTCTCCATGAAGGCATAACAAAATGCCACCCCACAGTTTTCAAGAGTTCATTTCCCACCAGGGAACCATTTTAAATGGGAACAAACATGGAACCTAGGCAAAATTTATTAGCACACGTTTAAAATTAAACCAGACCCCAAATTTTCTAAGATTTAAGAGAATTTCATTCATTTTATAAAGAAATTCAATTATGCTTCCCTTTATAAAAGCTGAAAGTCCATTCCCGATTTTACTCACCAGAGCAACCTGCTGATTTTGTAGAATTGGTCTTCACTGGTTACTTGGCTTATTTATTTATTTCTCTTTTTAGAGGAGTGGATAGCGGGCAGAGTATCATATACCTTAATTACCTTTTTATTCACCCTCATTTTCCTCAGATATGTATTATCCTCGTTTGTTTTATGAGCCAGTTGACATGGTATACTTTTCTGTATCATTTCTTTTTATTGAATTGTAATCTATATTAGCAAAGACATTTTATTTTAAAGAGAGAGTGTTTCAAACTAAATACAAAGGAGTATAATAAGGACAGAACCTGAGAGTTTACCACTGAGCTCTTCAGGTTAAAAATCTAGATTATCATTCTCATGCAACTTTTAAAGGATGTTGATCAGCACTTGCTTTCATTAGCTTTCACTTCTCTGAAAGTCTTACTCATACATGTATAATAAAGGCAAGAATGTTTTTTATAATGTTATAAAATAACATAAGAAATGCCACTCAAATCAGTCCTCTAACCTATTCAGCATAACGTTTCTCTAAGGGAGAAACTGGCAAAGGGCACGGCTGTCCTCTGAAATATCAGCCTCAAAAATCAAAGATGTGGCCTGAGGCAGGAACTGTCCACTCCTGACCAACGTCCATGTTCTCCTTTTCTCTTGGGCACACAGATAGACTACATTTCCCAGTCACCATTTCCATTAGGTATGGTCATGTGACTAAGTTCTGGGTAGTGAAATGTGAAGGGTGAGAAAAAGTGGTGTTTGACACTTCCAGTCTTCAGCCCTAAAAAATTCCAACCCATGATTCTCAATGTCCTTTTGCATAAGAGAGCAGATTCAAATATGGAAGGAGTCTAGTCCATTCATTCCATGGAACATTATGACGTCAGAAAAAATATTAAGAATTTTTAACCATAAAAGCATATTAGATATGCTGACCTTTGTCTCTCTGCAAAGAGCCCTGGACAGAGCATCCCTATCCATGACTTTCCCAAACCCACTCCCCACTGCTCACGGTCATAGTTAATTGGACCAGAATTGGACATCCAACCTCAGAGACAATGATATTTTCTCTCCCTCCCTCTCTTCCCCTCTCTCTCTTCCTCTCTCTCTCTCTTCCTCTCTCTCTCTCCATCTTTCTCTCTCAGAAATCTAGACACAGAAACCTGTCAGCTAGGAAAACCAAAATGCAAGGTCATTTTGAGCCAGAGCTGAAGTTGCAGCAGAACAGGGGAACAGATTAAAAAATCCCATTTAGAATGAAGCCTGAGAATAGAGCATGTGTGCAGAGAGAAGCACGCATGTGGCCCCAGAAAGAAACAGAACAATGGGGAGAGCTCTATCTCTCATTAGGCCTTGTTGTACTCACTGTCCTTTCCCTGTGAGACTATCCTGTATCATTTTTTAAAACCTCCTTTTTACTAGATTTGGTTTTTTAAAGCATTTCTGTTCCCGTTAACCAGATAATTTCTAAGGCAATAAGTGATTTTCCATGTTGGGAAACAAAACCCAGAATTCATATATACAGCACAACCACAACTACGTGCTGTCCCTTCCCACACAAAAACAACAACAATTCCAATTTCAAATTCCTATTCTGCAGAAATCTAACCCCAAAGAAAACGTATGGAAATCTTAATAGTAACTATCTTTGGGTAACAGAATTTGTAGACATATTTTTCTTTCTGATTTCCTGTGTTTTTCCTGTTTTTGAATGAAGGTCTGTTACTTTTATAAGAGCCTTCATAATTTGGCCTCTGCAGGCCTCTCTGACTCACCTCAGCTATTGTCTCCCGTGCTCTCTAAGCTCTGAACATCCTATGTCATATACGGTTTCCCAAATATGCCATTTTTTTTCAGGCTTCTGTGTTCTCATGTAAGCTTTTTAGAAATATCAGAAGAGCTAAGAAACGCCCAAGAGTGGTGTAGATATAAAGATAAGAAAGAGAGAATAAAGTGTGAATATAGGAAGAATGAAGAGTGTAGGGGAAGAGAAAGGAATAGAATAAGAAAGGAAATTTTATAGAGAGGTAGATGATGGATAGATAGATGATAGGTAGATAGATATGGCTGTATATGCAAGGGTAGGAGATCATTTGTTGGTTGCTTTAGGGGTCACTCTGGCCTCCCTTGTTATAGGCTGTCTAGCTATTAGTCAGCAATGATACACTGACTAAATGGATTTAGTTTAGTGGTTGTTTTAGTCCGCCTGGGCTGCTATAACAAAATACCATAGACTGGCTGGCTTATAACAAACAGAAATATGTTTCTCACAGTTTTGAAGGCTGGACGTCCAAGATCAGGGTGCTAGCATGGTAGGGTTCCAGTGAAGGCCCTCTTCTGGGTTGCAGACTGACAACTTATTGCTGTGTCCTCACGTGGCAGAAGGGGGTAGGGAGCAATCTGAGCTCTCTTTTATGAGAGCACTAATCCCATTAACAAGGGCTCTTCCCTCATGACCTAATCACCTCGAAAAACCCTACCTAATACCATCACCTTGGGCGTTAAGTTTTCAACATGTGAATTTTGGGGCGATACAAACATTGAATCTATAGCGGTGGTTTCCAACCCCAATTATGTTATAGACTGGAGAATTATCTAAACCCTCCAACAAAGGCTTAAGAAGAAAGGAATAGGAAGGGGGAAGGTGGGAAGGGAAAAAAGAAATTGCAAGAGTCTGAAGAGGGGTGAGTAAAGTGAGCAGGTAAGGAAACAATAGATTTTGTCTAGCCATTAATCTAAAAGGGTATTTCTCAACTGGGGACAAATGGGCCCACATTTGGCAATGTCTGGGGACATTTTTAGTTGCCATGACTGAGGAGCAGGGACCCTGGCATCTAATGGGTAGAGGTCAGGGTTGCTGCTATACAGCCTATAATGCACAGGACAGCCTCCCACAGCAATGAATTATCCAGGCTGAAATATCAACAGGGGCAAGGTTGAGAAACCTTCGTTGAAAACTATTCCTCCGATTGGAACATGCAGCTTTGAAGTATTCCATGTCCCTATGGGAAGGAATCTGTCATTCTTTAAAGACTCTCAGAGAAAGATTTTCTTGCCTTTCTCCCCAAGCTCACAGCCGTTCCTCCCTTGAGACTATCTGCACTTGGGATTGTTCTATTATCCAAACAAATATCCTGAACCCTAGGACCAGAGAGCATATACAACTCACTCATAATTACCTCCAACATTTACGCTGCTGACCAAATAAGAAATCTTTATGAAATATGGAGAATAGAAAACATTTTCTACTTTCAATTTTTTTAAATTGCTTTTCAAACTGTACCCCTCATGAACCTGTCATGAGACATAAATCCAAAACCTGAACTACTGATTAAAACATACACAGTTGGGACTTCCCTGGTGGCGCAGTGGTTAAGAATCCGCCTGCCAATGCAGGGGACATGGGTTTGAGCCCTGGTCCGGGAAGATCCCACATGCCGCGGTGCAGCTAAGCCCATGTGCCACAACTACTGAGCCTGCATGCCACAACTACTGAAGCCTGCGCGCCTAGAGTCCGTGCTCTGCAACAAGAAGGGCAACCACAACGAGCAGCCCGCGCACCGCAGAAAAGAGTAGCCCCCGCTCGCTGCAACTAGAGAAAGCCTGTGCACAGCAACGAAGACCCAATGCAGCCAAAAAAAATAAAATAAATAAATTTTAAAAAAACAAACATGCACAATATATAATAATCACAGCAACGGAAATAGCATTAACTCCCCTCAGGTTAGGCCACCTAACAAACAGTCAAATTCAGCTTTGTGCCATGCTCTAAACTCAGTGATTATATTCCCACTTGAGCATAGAAGAATTTGTGGAAACCAGGTCTTCCTTCCACAGAAATATTCTCTCCCTGGTTCCCTGCTGAGCGGATTGAAGAACACAAAGGAGAAAGATTGGTTCATGTTAATTATTCAGGGACAACACAGAAAGATCAACAAGGTAAGACCAACTTCAAGAGTATAGTGATTTCATGTACTTCTTTGACCTCTAAACATACATCTCCATTGGGCAAATATATTATTAAACCTGAGCCTATTTTCTCTCTGCATTGTTGTCACAACACAGAAAAAAATTATCATGAATTTACACAATGCGATACAGTAGTGGCTGACTGGAACTTAAACCCAAAACAGACTGTATTTTTACCTTTGAATAAGAAACACAAAAATGAAGTTATATTCATATCACAATTAGACAGAGAATGACAATATGAAAGAAAATATTGAAACTACTGCTGCTTCACAATATGACCCAAGGCAAGATAAATTTCTGCATAAGGTGTTGCATGTTGAATCCTTTCTCTATGAAGGGTTTTGTTCTTAAATTCATTTATTCAACAAACTTTTACTGAATACCGATTATGTATCAGGCAAAACGGAATCATAGACTAGTCATGCATTGGCCTAAGACTGCCTTCTTGATTATACTTGCCTGTCATTATCGCTACCCTCTGACACACAGGGATATATAGTGTTTTCCTCATTTCCTCTTGGCTACTGGAAATCCTGAAAGGAATCATGATTTCTCAACTTAAATTTATCTGACTTGTTTGGGGACCTCACCTAGAATTAGTAATCTTGCAATTAATTAGCATCTAACTAACTGGAAAGCTCAGTAGAGTCAAGGAGCAAATGACAAGAAGGCAAAAGCCATAGAATAACAGTTAGTAAAGCCAGAAATGACGTCAAATATCATTTAGCTTTATTCTCTCACTGGACTGTTGAGTAAAATGAAGTTGGGAGAAAGAAAGACACGTTATTGGGGCTTCCCTCGTGGCGCAGTGGTTAAGAATCCGCCTGCCAATGCAGGGGACACGCGTTCGTGCCCTGGTCCAGGAAGGTCCCACATGCAGCGGAGCAACTAAGCCCGTGCACCACAACTACTGAGCCTGCGCTCTAGAGCCTGCGAGCCACAACTACTGAGCCCGCGAGCCACAACTATGGAGCCTGCATGCTGCAACTACCAAGCCCATGCCCTAGAGCCCATGCTCCGCAACAAGAGAAGCTACCGCAATGAGAAGCCCACACACCACAATGAAGAGTAGCCCCCGCTCACCACAGCTAGAGAAAGCCCACGCAGCAATGAAGACCCAACGCAGCCAAAAATAAATAAATTAAATAAATAAATTTTAAAAAAAGAAAGAGACATTATCAAGGTCACACAACTATTTAGTGGCAGAACTGGACTTGGACTCATGATTTCTAACTCTAAATTCAGTGCTTTTTCAACTACTCACAAGAGGCCATCCAAAATTTACAAAGGATATCCCGGGACTGCTAGACATTTTGTCCTATCAATATCTTTTACATCTAGAGTGCTGTACAATAAAAAATCACGTTCAAAATGACAACCCTCACTTACTGTAAGATTTTCAATTATAAAAGTTTAAATTATGATCATTTGGATTAAAATGGAAAGTAGATTCACATTTAAGAATGATTTTCAACAAGAATGGTAATTTTTCAAAAGTTCTATTTAACCTTAAGCTAACCACCAAATCCAATTAACCAGATCCCCCAGTTTTCTGGGCATTTAGGCTCATCAAGATTTTAATATAAATAGAATAAAACCTAGATTATGTCTCCAGGCAGGGAAATTTAACTGAACTATAAATATTCACCAAAAGACAAAAAGGGATGACTTGGGGTTCTTTATATTCCAGAGGCAAATAGTTACAGTACAAAGAATATTGGATTGGTTGCATGGAGACTTGCACTGTAGCTCCAAATCTTGTAAAAAACTGCCACGGGGAGAAGTGAGTAAAATTTCCCAAGACCCAGTTTCTTTATCTTTAAACTGGGCATGATTTCTATTATGTCTACCTCCCAGGGTTGTTAAGAGTTTAAAATGAGATAACGAGTGAAAGGACTTTGGACAGTAGATAATTATACATACATATTTATATATACACATATGCCTACATGTGTGTTCACACACACATGCACATATATACAATATATTATCTAAAATCGGAGTATTTTGAGTATTACAAATAAGGAAAAGTATTTAGCTACAAGCCTATCTACTAAAAAGCAACCAACCATGGTGTTATAAAACTAAGTTAATGATACTATTCAGTATGGTAAGTGACAGATTTGAAAGATCTGACTGTCATAGACCAAAACCAACCAATTATTTTAGTTGAAAGGTTGAACGGTGGGGGAAATAGCAGATTGCAAATATTTTATTTGAAAAGAAGATCAATTTACTTAGGAGACTAATATAATGCCACAAAAGAAAAGAATCAATGATATCTTGATATTATTTTTATATCATACTTGATATTTTGATAGTTCAATCGGAAATAGTCATAAGTTAGCATTTATGTCATCAATGAGGCCCTGGGCATACGTCACTATTGAGTACCTTCATCAACAACAGGGGACTGCCTAGAGTTTTGTATGTGCCAGGTGGAGACCAGAAGTCTGAATTATAATCTTGGGTTGGCCAATAATAGCTGCTTGCCCTTAGAAATGTGACTTATATTTGAAAGTCAACTTTAAATAAGCAGGGTATAATACCTCCCTCTAGTATGAGATTAGCAAAGATAAACTTTTTGCACCTAAGGGATGCATTATTCCCCAAAGGCAGTGTCATTATCAGTTGTATACCCTTGTTGAGACTTGGCAACCCAGGACGCCTGTACCACTGTGGGATCATGCAGTTTTCCTCAGCATTATGTGATCATCTCTGCAAGTTTCCATATTCTTTACCATTAAGGAAACTTGATCTCTAACTTGGTCTGTAGGTTTCCTTCTGTCAATCACATCACCATCCTGGTGACTACTGTGTACCTCCTTATTAAATATAGTTCTCCCCTTTTCTTTTTCCTCCTTCCAATTTATAAGGACGTTTTACCCAGATTCAGCTTCTTCTCAATCTACTGTTCCATTTCAAAACAGTACTCTACCTTCTATTTCCATTTTCTCCCCTCTTACCAATTCTTCAAACCCACTGCAGCCTTGCTTCAATTTTACCACTGTACTGAAATTAGCTGCTTAAAAATCAAGAAGCCTGTAATGGACAGAATCAATGATGTTTTCTCATCCACATCCTATTTAATTCCTCTGAGACATTTGGAAATCATGATCACTATCTCCTTGAAATTTTCTTCTCCCTGGTTTTGTTCTATTCTATGATTACTCCTCAGTCATCTGTACTGGCTTTCTCTCCTTCATGGACTCCCAAAAAGGGTTTCCACGGTTTGGTTTACTGTCCTCTTCTTACACTAAACTCTCCTATAGGTTTTTCAGTATTTCTTCCATCATTCACAGAAATTCAGTTATTATGTCTACCTATGAAATTCTTAGTTATCCACATCTATCATGAGCTGGCTTCATTACATACTAACTGGTGACCTTGTGGTACATTTTTCAACTTCTATAAACCTCAGTTTTAAAAACCGTAAGTTGGAATAAATGTGATAATGGCTTGGCACAATATTTGGCACACAGAAAGCATTCGGTAAGTGGGAGTAGAAAAACGTTTTTTCCTTTCCTGGGACACAGATCCATATTTGCAGCTATTTATTAGATATTGGACATTTCAAACTGGATGTCCCACATACATGTTTATAAAATAAAACTCACTGCTTCTACAAACTACTGTTTCTGATTTCAGAAATCTACTCCATCTGTAGTTCCTTGCTCACTTACTCTATCGGTCTATCCATATACCCTATAAAAATTTTGTTGAACTATATAAGCCAAGAACTAAGGAGTCAAAGTAAAAAAAGGGCATAGTCCTTCACTCACGTTGCAACGGGGAACAAAGACAAGTAACTGAAATATTTCGAGTGCAAATATACAATGGAATAAGGTCTTCACAGACACATGAACAGGGTGCTATGAGACCATAGATAAGGGGCAATTCTATGAAAGTTGCTGTGGGGAAGTGAAGGCAGGTAAAAGAAGACTTCTAAGAGGTATCTTCGTACCCTCTCCCCTGTCTCCCATATTACATCTAGCCAGGCCACAATTCCTACAGTATTATTAGTCTCAATATAATCAACATTTTAGGGTAAAAACTGTCTCCCCCACTAGAATGTAAACTCCATAAAGACAAAGATTTTGTCTATTTTGTTCTCTGATGTAGCCCCAGCAACTAGAACAATGGATGGTACGTGGTGGGCACTCAGTAAGTATTGGTCAAAGTTTGTTAAAACTCATCCATGCTAGAATTAATTCCTCATAGTGTTTATAATGAATCGTTTTTCATTAAAAATATTCACATTGTACACATTCTTATACCTTCAGATATTGTACCAAAAAAATTAACAGAATGGTGAAGCAGATGTTACTGTTTATTTGCTTATTCGTTCGCCAAAGGGGGCAATTGTTTTTGAGCTTTCCTGTTCTTTAAATGGAATACTCAGTACCACACTTTCACAATTCTTGCAGAGACATTTCAAAGACCTCAGGACTTAACCTGATCTTGTCTTTTGCTTTTAAAGCTACAAACATTTTTGTGTTGTGGAATTAATAAAAAACCAGCTAGATTTTCCCAAAGGGAGATGTTTAGTAGCATGTCTTTGACACACACACACACACACACACACACACACGCACCCCTCTGTAGAAAATAAGGAGAATAATTGACAGGAAAATCATTTTTTGCTACTTCAAATATATTTTATACTTTTAGTAAAATACAACAGACAAGTATCTATTAACTCGACATGGCAATGAAAATATTTATTATGATTAACTGGATAAATAACTTTGTAGTCAATGAAGAACTAGTTTGTCTCTGGATCAAAACCGGATATTTTTGTTTAAACATACAACCCAGAATAGGGAAGTATATATGATGAGGGAGGGCAAAAAGGTTAGTACAGAGATTCCTCTAAAATGTATTTTTTGTTTGCTATACTTATATATTTCACCGATCAACTCATTTTTTATAATTCCTTAAAAATATCTGTTTAGATTCACATTTAGATTGCTAAATAAATATTCTCCATATTAAAACCAGATTTCACCTCACCTATAGTTAAATTCCTTTTCTTTATAAAATGAAACACATTATGTTTGCCTATGGTTTTAATTTTCAATTGAAACTATAGATAGTCAATTCAAAAGCATTTAAAAAAATAATATCACTACCAAAGTGACTAGAGACTATATCATGATAATCTCTAAAATATTGCTCTTCACTGTCCAAGAGCAATAGACTACTATAGATATATTTTTATTCTCAATATGTAAAATATATTTTAAAGGCTACAGAGTTCTCCTTCATGTAAATTTAACATATTCCACATCCATCATTTGGTGTAGGCTGAAAAGCTTGGTTGATTCCTGTTCATCTGTAGTAAACAGGATTTATAGGTCATAGATTAGTCCTACGAAGTCTTTTCTTGTCTTAAAAAGAATCTTTAAATCTGTGGCTGAAGATAGATTTTGCTAACCCCAGTGCTGTTAAAGGATTCAAGCATGCGATATTGTTGGATCTAAGCACTGAATATGTATATTCTGAGCTTGGAAAAAAATGATCACTGAATCTATTTTTCCACAGCAAACACCCTAAGGGAAAAAAGAAAACTTACTTATAAATGTTAGGTAGATTTTAGTAGTACTATAAAATAAAGATAACTACCACTAGAGACCTTACATTTATGGGTTAATATTTGAAGAGTATTATCCCATAGATATTTAAATCACTGCCATCACCACTAATGAATATTTCTTCCAAATGATTTTTATTTCCCCAAGATAGACACTAGCTGTATAAGTCTGGTAACAAGCATTGGTCATGTAGATTTCATTTCTCTTTCCATTCCTTGTCAACATCTCCTCCGCCAATGGCCCTGGCTCTTCTTTTGTAAAAATAACCCATTGGCTCCCGTTAACTGTCACATTGGCCTAAAGCCACCAAGGGCAGTTAGCCTCATAACAAGCTACAGCCATCTGTCAGAATATGCTAAAAATCAATGAAGATAGTTGCTACCCATTATTCTGGCCTGACTCCTCCACACAATTCTGATTTGTCGTTGTGAGTTGAAGTGGTGATGTTAATATCAGATCCAAGTTCTCCCTAGTACTGAATATCACAGCAAAACCTTTAAGCAGGATTCATTTTGGTGAAGAGATCAGGGAGTCTACAATAAGCCACTTGGCCAGATGGAGGAAATAGATGCTCCAACACAGTTGCTCCAAAAGTGTTCTAAGAGTAAGTGTAGTAAACATGAGTGGTTTCAGCTCCATAGACATCCACTAGACGTATCCTTTAACTAAAGGCCAACATCTGACAAGTTTTCAACCTCCACTGTTGACAACTCCACCTCCCAGAAGGTAGAGAAAATGATAAGGATATTTGTTTCTCTCACTGACTAAAAAAGAGAAACTGGTGAGTCGAAGGCAATAGAAACCTTCAGAGAAAGCAACCATTTTAGCTTAGAGTTCATAAGCATTTTATGAAGCAAAATCCTAGACTTTAGGAAAGCAGTTCTCTAAAGTGAAGTAGGTATGATTCCATGCCCGGAGACACTCTAAAAAAGGGAGATGAATTAAGAGTCAGCTGGGGAGCTTTGCTGACTATTGAAACCAGTGTGCCTGTACTGGGTGCTCTCCATCCAGTTTTGATTTCTAAAGAACATGTACTGAAATAAAGGGATGAAAATCAAGGATAAATAAATAGAAGAGGGCGTGGTGAAAAAAAATGCCAAGAAGATTCATATCCAAAATGACCCTAAAGGTTGAAAAATACCTGCTAAAGATGACAGAACAGTTTTTTTTTTTTTTTGCGGTACGTGGGCCTCTCACCGCCGCGGCCTCTCCCGTTGTGGAGCACAGGCTCTGGACGTGCAGGCTCAGCGGCCATGGCTCACGGGCCCAGCCGCTCTGCGGCACGTGGGATCTTCCCGGACCGGGGCATGAACCTGTGTCCCCTGCATCGGCAGGCGGACTCTCTTCCACTGTGCCACCAGGGAAGCCCGACAGAACAGTTTTTAAAAAATACGTTTAGAGCAAGAAGAGCAAGGATAGGATAGTCATGCAACTCATGGAATAATATCGAATGACTGTATCTTGTTTGTGAAAAAGAATGATTCTAGACTTAAAAGGGTAGTCAATATCATAACCATAAATTGAAGCCTAAGATAGGCAAGGTGTCCCTAAGAAGGCACTCAACTGTTCTAAATGAATTAAAATTACATTGCAGAGTGGTGAGAGGTCTTGTGGATTGGATGGCCCAGTCATAGTTGCTAAAGTTTTGGGACTGTGGTATGGGTGACGTATGTCAGAAGACTGGAGACCTTAGTATTGGCTTTGGTTTTGAAAAGGGACAGAAAGCACATGGGGTCCTTAGATTAGGCAAGGGACATCATGTTGATTGAGTGCAAAAGCCTAAAACAGGTTATTAAAAGGATGATTTGTTAATGCTTAAGAAAAAAGTAGTAACCGTCAGAAGGCAGCATAAATTCTCTAAGAACAAGTCATGTTAGACAAATCTCATTTCATTTCTATTTTTGATATCATTATTGGATTGGCAGATCAGTAAAAATGTAGGCACTCTATCTGGATATCAGCAAGGCATTTGACAAGGTCTCTCATGATATGCCTGTGAACAAGATGGAGAAATGTGGGTTGTATGCTAGTAAAAGAATGCTGCCTGATGGATAAATGTCAACCTGCTGGGAGGTTTCCAGTGGTATGCCACCAAGCTCTGACCTTAATATTATCCTATATAACATTTTTATTAATGACTTACATAAAAATGAGGAAAACATACCTAACAAACTTACAGATGATACAGTTATGAGAGCAATAGAATGCAAATATTGGGATGGCCAAAAAGTTTGTTCGGGTTTGCAACATCTTTTGAAAAACCCGAACAAACTTTCTGGCCAACCCAATACTTTGGATGGCAGAATTAGAATTCAGCTACATATCCACAGGTTAACAAGATGAAATCAAATTAGGCCAAATCAAACCTCTAAACCTATTTACACCTACATCTTCCCAATCCCAAACACACAATTAAAATACCCACCAACTCTATAATTATAGAATAACTAAAATGTGGCTTAGCCTCAGAACTCGTTTAAAAGTTTTAAGAGTTTAGTTACTTAATGTTTGCGGTGTGTATCAGTAGTGTTATGTGTTCACCAAAAATGCTGATATTGGAGTAGACGGCATTAAGAGAAACTTTTAGTTAGAACCGGGGAGACATCTGATTGTTGGTCATAGCACAAATTCCTGAATGAGTCAGTCAAGTTGATTGTCTGCTGAGACTTCCATCTAAGGTACCTCAGATCTGCTCCCAGCTCTTGCTCAGGGGCAGCCATAGGTGTCCATACTGTTGCTTTTTAAATCACATGATCTTTCTCTCCCCTTAGTCTCAGCTGACTGAGAGAATAACTGACAGGGCTTGCCAAGAAACTTAAACACTGCCTGGTACAGAAGGGATGACCTGGGCTAATCAAATTCACTCTCTTAAGGTTTTTTGTTTTGTTTTGTTTTGTTTCGGTACGCGGGCCTCTCACCGCCGCGGCCTCTCCCGTTGCGGAGCACAGGCTCCGGATGCGCAGGCTCAGCGGCCATGGCTCACGGGCCCAGCCGCTCCGCGGTATATGGGATCTTCCCGGACCGGGGCACGAACCCGCGCCCCCTGCATCGGGCAGGCGGACTCCCAACCACTGCGCCACCAGGGAAGCCCCTCTCTTAGGTTTTTAAACCTAGAACTAGCAGGAGAATTAGGCAGGTAGCAATGGAGCAGGCGGTGAAGGGATAAAGTAAGAGGTGCTGGGAAGTATACTTGGAGTCACGTAGTGCAATGAAAACCTGACATTGCTATGAGAAGGTAGAAACTACGTGGTAGACAAAAGAAATATTAAGCTGACAATAAGCTATTGGGCAAAGAAAAAGACAGAGAGTGGCAAAACTGCAGAGAATTGCTGAGTCATATTGGTGCCAGAGATCTATAGGCCTTATCCTTCCTTGTGGGTTGACCAGTATTTCCTGGGTTCCCAGGGAGAGAGAACAGTCTTAAAAAGATGTTCTCAATTATTTGAGGCAATCTGAATGACCTCTGCTCCTTTCAACCAAAGAGCCTAATAACCTATACCTGCATTTAACCTTGGCTGTGACACTTCAAGAGCAGTCTGGACAGACTGAAGTATGTTCTAAGGGAAGAGACCTTAGATGGAGGATTGAGGATTGATCCTCAATCAATGGAGGATGGAGGATTTGAAACCAGTTAATGTGAAGAGCAAGTGAAGGAACTGAGGAAACATTTAGTAGAGAAGTATCAGCAACAGTGAAGGGCTGTCAGGTGTGAGAGGGTTTTTATTTATTTTGTGAGACCCTAGAACTAGACCTGGGAGGAATGGGTAGAGTTAAGAGGTGGGAGATTTTGGTTCAATAAGACTCTTCCGGTAGTTGTCTGAGATGAAATGGAATGCCTTAGGAATGAGTCCATTCCTTATTTTGGAGATATTTAGGCAGAAGCAGGTAACCACTTAGTAGGCAGAGCAAGATTACCTTTAAATTCTATAATGCTTTATGATGTATGAGGCACATTCTGTTACACTAGCTTGATCTTCTTAACAATCTGTTGAGACAGGCATTTTTATTTATTTATTTATTTTTTAAATCGAAGTATAGCTGGCTTACATATCCATTGTTTTATTTATTTATTTATTGGCCACGCTGTGCAGCAGGCGGATCTTAGTTTCCCAACCAGGGATCGAACCTGTGCCCCCTGCATTGGGAGCGCGGAGTCTTAACCACTGGACTGCCAGGGAAGTCCCGAGACAGGCAATTTTATATTCATGTTTACAGATGAGGGAGCTGAGGCTCAGAGCGGTATGTCACACAGCTCATGATTAAGTGCCAGGGTACTCACAGAGTTACCTTCTATTGACTACATGTGAAATGAACACTGTAAAGGATAAATTTGGAAAATCCTTGCTGATCAAGCTGATAGGGTTTCTAGGTTTTTTAAAATTCAACTTTGTGACGTTGAATATATTTTCAAATGTACTAAAAAGGTACTCTCTCTCTGCTCAGTCTCACATGAAAACTTATGTTCTTCTCTGCGTCTTATGAAACTGAGACCAATTAATACATTCCTTGCATAGATACAGAAGGTCCGTGGGTGCAGTTTGTACAAACATGCCTAGATGTACATTTCAAATAAGAATAGTTTTCTCTTCCCATTTGCCTCAGCCCATTCCCCACCCTCCTTCCAGATTTCCTGTTATTTGGCTTCTTAGATGAAAGAAGTGTGTTTGCTTATCAAGATTGCTAGTTATCCAGATTGGCCCACTGCTTTCTTAGCTATCACTAGGCCCTGAAAAGGAATTAAAAGAAGAGTGAGTAAATCAGCACTGTCAGTGAAAACTCCTTGAAGATATACACTGCTCTCTGTTTCTCTCACTTCATTCACTTCCCTGCCTTTCAATTTAAAAATCAAAAAAAAAGGAACGATACACAAACCTTATCACTAGCACAGTGATAATTCAGTTATCTTCACCGTAGGTGCTGACCGCTATTTTACCTCTTGGGAAAGATTAGAAATATCAGTTTATGAAGCTATTTAATCTAGTTAGTGAGGGATGATATAGAGTTTCCTGGATTTGGGCCATAGTGCCATCAGTTTGTTGGTGGTGACATATTTCTGATGCTATGGTTGGCATTTAAGTTAACATGCTGCTAAAGAAAAATAGTCTTATAATGTGAGTTTATTAGTCTTCCCCTTTCCATTCCAATTCTCAGATTATTGGGATAGAAGTTGATCAGAGTTGACACCAGACATTGCTTATGAAGTATATATTATACCCACAGTGTTTACACACAAATGTGTTTAGAAAAAGCTTTGGTGGTAGATCTAAAGACGACATATAGAAGGGGAAGTCCTTCAGTTTAACAAGATAACAGAATACTATGTTTTATTAGTTAATGTTTTTCTACTTTAATAGAAAGTTGTAATTTTTGACTTGAGAGAGTAACTAGAAATGATGAATAATTTCTCAATTAATCGCATCTAGTGCTAAAGTCTATTATGATCAAGGCACATAGAACTGTGGAGGAGTAGAACTTTAATCACCTGACAAAGACTTGAGGAGGAATCTGGAAACCTAATATATGAAGCAACAGAAAAACAGAGGCAAACTTTTTGCTCAAAAGATCAAACTTCATCCTAAAGGCAGAATCAAGTTTTTGAAATTACACATGGACTTCCGATGGAGCAAATCGTTTTTAAAAATGTTTGAAGGCAACTTACTTTGTCAAAGAATCTTAAAATAAATAAAATGTAAACTATCGCTGTTCCTCCAATTGTGTCTGGATTTTCCTGTAATATCGCAGCATCTGAAAACAAGGGACAAAAGTCTTTTCCTTCGAGGATACAATGACAGTTTGGGTAATTGCTTGGTTTCCTATATTTTTTGTGGGTGTCCACCATAGGGGTGTTGATGCATCTGTGGTTTCCTCTTTACACGGGCGTCTGCTTTGGTCTGTGGCTGTGCCTGGATCTAGATTGTGTGCCTGTGGAGGGGTCTGCCTTTTTGCCCAGGCATCTGGGTGTGTATCTGTGTGAGTCTTTGTGCGTCTCTGCAGATGTCTATGCGTTTCTGTACTCAGTGGAATCATCCTGTGCCAATATTTAAGTTCAGTGGGATCAATAATAGCTCAAGTACCTGGTCTCCAACGGAATGTTGCTATTCAAGACCCAGCTGTTATGCAGATGAACTGAATCCTGTGTACTGGTTGGGGGAGCTGGAGCGGCTGGGCTGGGCTGGCTGCGGGTAGTCATTGATCTCCTCTGGAGAGAGTCGGCGGCAGAGGGCGGCTTCCTGGCGCAGGTGCAGGCGTGCGGAGGCGGCGGAGGCGGCGGGAGGGGTCTGAAGGTGAACTGGTTGTGTGAGCTGCTCTGCATGTCTAAAGAGGAGAGAAGGAGAAAAACACAAAATAGACACAGACTCTCTCACTTGGCAGGCAAGAAAACAGCACGGCAGACTTATCAGGATTTCAGAATAATATAACCTGTGGGGTGGGGGGAGAGTCTGAAGTTCAGTCTACTTGTAAAAATGTCACTTAACTTACAAAAACACGTGCAGCACGCTTATGAAATGTAAAACATTCACAGTCGCATTTACATGTAAATTCTTCAGGGCTATAGCAGCTCAAAAGTAAATGAGGCCGCCTCACACAATTTGTCATCGTTTCTGCTACTGAACAAATAAATCATCAACAAGACACTGAATTACAGAACAGAAGTGAGCCGATTTCCATCGGTTGCAAAAGTCTCACTTCGGAAAACACCAGTGAAAGGGACAAATTTGTTGCAAGGAAGATCATTCCACACTTCAAATAAAAGTATAAGGCCACCTTCTAGCTTCCTCAGGAAAGGATGCTAGCCTGCCTACATGGGAGCAAATCCATACTTCGGAAAAACAGCTCACAAGTGTGTAACTGAACTGTGTGAGACTAATCTCTCCGCCAGCCCCCCAACTCAGAGTGCTACTTATAAAAGGGAGGCTAGAAGGAGTTTGTTTAGGTTGTTACACATATTTCCATGGCCATGCAAAGCACAGTCCACACTCCACCCACCTTTGCCACACCCTTCTAGAAGCTCTACCATATTAGCTGCAGCTTAGGCAGCAGATAGACTGTTCTTTCTGCCTGTTTGCAGAGGGGGCAGCCTGGGACAGCGGTCCTCAGACTTCTGTTGTTGTTATTGTTTGGTATTTTTCCTCCGTTTTCCTGGCAGGCACACGTACACACAGTAAGTTAGAATTTGGCCCATGAGAAATACCCCAATTAAACCTCTTTGAAAAGAAATCACTACTGTAGTTGATAACCACCTCTCTTTCACGGGAGAAACATAGCAGATGTCAAGTGATTTCTTGTAACACCAGCACATTCCAGATGAACTTTGTAGACAGCATGGCTTTGTCCCACCTCCCAAATGACTGAGAGTTGAAAAGCAGAAAAATGCCACAGACTTTCGATGCCCAGCAAAGGGCTCAGCTGGTTTGTGCCGAGACTCACTTTGCAGTGGCTGATCGTAGAAAAAAAAAAAAAATCACTCTTTTCAACCCTTCCACCTCAAACTTGAATTTTGAAGACACAGGCATCATTTTCGTATTTTAAAACGATACTAGTGCCCCAAGTGCATGACAAATTCTTGGCTGTGTTTTCTAGTACAGGTGGCTCTCCCTTTAAATAAGCTTGCTATATGAAGAACGCAACTGTACAAAAGATAAGGAGTGGTGATCATTCATTTTATACAAAAAATTCCTTTAGAAAATCAGCTACCCTTGTATATTTAAAAGGAACTAAAATGCTTCATGAATTTTCTAAATCACCCCCATTACTCCAGGCCCAGCCCAAATCCCATATCCACTAAAAATATCATCACAAGTACTTAACATCTAGTTAATTTTTTTAAACCTCTGGGCTCATACTCATAACCTTAACCAGAAGCATGCTTTCCATCCTTGGGGCTCAAAGAAGCATTGAATGCTGGAACCCAAAACACCCGGGGAGACTCTAACTTTGTAGATGAGAAAACTGATGCCCAGAGAATTGCTTGTCCAGACACTTGGCAAGTTAGTGGCATGGCCAAGATCAGAACCCACACCTCCTGACTCTGGCCAATGCTCTGTTCACTGTCTTGCAGATCCCTGTAATACAAGTTCTCTTTACTTCCTTAAGATACAGAGATACAGATTCCTCCACATTTTCTGGGTTCTTCACTTATGACACACCACCTGCACTGCAGTTATTTGCTTCTATGTCTGCTCCCCTCTTAGACCGTTACAAAGGAATGCATACTGGTGTAATGGTGTGCAGCACAGCACAGTGGAAAGGGCACAGAACTTGCAGGTACGAAAAGCCTGGGTTTGAGTTCTGCCTCTACCGTTTAGAAGTTTTACTCCCTCATATGTTAAATGGAGATAATAATCCTTTTTCCTAATAATTAACTTTAATTCATGTAAAATGTGCTCAGACGTAGTATGTCAGTGACTGTCTTTTGAAGGTAGCAGGAGTATAAAATTTTAAGACTGGAGAATTCCTTGGTGGTCCAGTGGTTAGGATTCCGCCCTTTCACTGCTAGGAGTCTGGGTTCAGTCCCTGGTCAGGGAACTAAGATCCCGCAAGCAGCGCAGCATGGTCAAGAAAAAAAAAAAGAGAGAGAGACTGGAATTGACCATAGGAATCACCCAGTTCGGCCCTCCCTCATTCCCTCTCCATTTTACAGCTGAGGAACCCAAGGCTCAGAGAGGTGAAGTGATTTGTTCAAAGTCATTCACCTTGTATGAATTTGCCTGCCTACGTCTGATGATTCCCAGCCCAGAACTCTTTGCATTATACTACTGCAGAAAATAAATGACTCTCTTCTCTGACTTCAACACTTACTATTTTTATCATAAAATTGGCCTCTGAGTTTGTAATTTTACAACATTCCCTTGCTACTCCATGTTTTTGTCCTATCTCCCCAAAGGGACAACATGTTTCTTAGAGCAAATCACCTTCTACCTTTCTTGAATGCCACGTAAGATTGAGCACAGTGCTGGGTACAGAGTAAGATCCCTAAAAGTTTTTTTGTTTTTGTTTTTGTTTCTTGCGGTACGCGGGCCTCTCACTGTTGTGGCCTACTCCCGTTGCGGAGCACAGGCTCCGGACGCGCAGGCTCAGCGGCCATGGCTCACGGGCCCAGCCGCTCCACGGCATGTGGGATCTTCCCGGACTGGGGCACGAACCCGTGTCCCCTACATCGGCAGGCGGACTCTCAACCGCTGCGCCACCAGGGAAGCCCCTCCCTAAAAGTTTTTATTGATAGCAAAGTGTTTCACTGGTCTGTGGGACCTAGAGAACCACCCTTAAGGTTCCCTTGGCTCTTCCGTTCTGATATAGCCACTGGATTTCTAGACAGCTCATAGAGCACTAGGTTTCCCCCTTGGAGGTCTCAGGGACATCTCTCCCAGAGCCATGGGGAAGGACAATGATACCCTGAAGAGGGTGCTTAAAATCATGCCCTCTAAGATGCTAAGAGAGCAGCAGTGACACACTCTACAGATTTGTCACCTAAATACATGAACTTAATGATGCAAGGAAGGGAAGCAAAAGGTGGGAGCCCAGAGTTAGAAAGAAAAGGAATCAGTTTTAGGTCTTGTGTTCAGAACACCTTCCAAGCAACACGTGTGACATCTACTAGCCTAATGAGTAGGTGTTTCTGTCAGTACAGTTGTTCGAAAGAAAGAAAGTTCCTGTTCAGTACAATTGTTCAAAAGAAAGGATCACTCATTATCATTTGGATTTACTGCTTGTTGGATTTCCTCAAAATCTTTGCAACTCCTTTCTAACTATGAAAAATGATAAAAATTCTACTTCATTGAAAAGTACAATCATTCTATTATTATAACATATTATATCATTTCTTCCACAGGTAGTACTGCTTTGTATAGTCATTATGATTATATATATCGATTATATGTATTGAAAACATATATTTTGATTATATATATGTATATTTTTATTTATATCTATTTTATTGTCTATTTTTGTTTCCACATTTTAAATATGCAGAGGTTTCCCTACTTGTTAATACTGTCTTTAAAATTCAGAATATTGGACTGAGTGGAATATATCCGGACCTTAAGCCTTTATGAAATGCAAATCATCTCGGCTTCATTCTTTTTTTCACCTCAAGAAAAAGATGGGGAATGCACTGGTTCCCTCCCAAATGAAGTAATTTAATCCTTGGGCTCCATGAAATGGGACTTCTCAACATTAAATACTAATAAAAACTACATTAGGGTTCAGTGTCAGGAGCTCTAGAACACCAGTTCCAAGGGGTTAAGAGTCACATGCACTCACTTCCAAACGTATCTGGCAACCATACATTTCTGTGCCCAAGAGAGAGACGCAAGGGAGAAGGGGGGAGTAGTGATTATGCAAATATGGGTATCCAGACATACTTATAAAGCTTTCTGAAAGTAAATTAAGTTTTCAGATGGAAAGGTCTAATTCACATAATATACTTGGGTGGGAGCCAGTTTCAGGTTTAAGGTCCTAAAATAACTTGGAAAGAAAATCTCTCGGGGGGTGGGGGGGTAGGAGTCCTCCAAACTCTATATCCAAGGCATTTTAGGTGTGGCAGAGCTGTTAACTGAAGTATAAGCCTTCAGAAAAAACATTATCCTTGTTGTCAAAAGGTAAGTGGGAGAAGAAAGGTGTCATGCATAGACTTTTTTTTTTCTCTTTTTCTGCAAATAAACCTTCTTCTGGATCATGTGTCAGAGAAACTTTTCACCAGAAATTAGAATATATCTGCCCAGAAACACTGTGTGGGAACTTCTCAAGGTATCCGCCAGGGTGTTTTACCCCTTTCATTTCATTAACACATATGGTCAATTCAGCTATAAGGTGATGTTTGCATTTTGAAAATTCATTGCATATCACAAAATCATGCATGGGTAAGGGGCTTATGGGAAAAATGGGGTTTGGGCACAATATCTGAATGTGCTTGTGAAAGTGGGTGTCAGAAGGGTTGCAACCTGTGAGTTATTGTGAAGTGGTGGAAGGAGGGTTATCTGAATCAGACAGAAAGTTCTAACACCAGACGTGGATGGGCAAGGCTTCTAATACATGTGGTGAACAAAGATAGCTGGTGGATGTTTCAGATGTAAGCATGTGTGCATTTTGTGTATTCCTCCATGGCTCTATCTGCTGTATGCAGTTTCCTGCACTCACCTAGTATTTTTAACAGATGGATCGCACATATGCAAACATGCAATTTCTCTTACGTTCAAATTGTTCTCAAATATACCGATAGCATGGGAACAAATTAATGTTTTCAAAACATGCACTGTAGCAGAACTGACTGTACAGGCAAAATAACTTTCGGTAGGTGTTAAAAAAAATATTGTCATTAATATGGTAAAGTCAAATAGATAATTTTTCTTGAACAATTTGACCAAAGTGGACACAGGCCTAGTTTTTTAAACTCCATGTACTTAATTAATTAATTGATCATTCTTTTCTATAGTGACACTATGACAATATCCCCCAAAATATGTTTTTTCCTAAAGTCACTATACAGTATACGTTGCAAAAGGGGGCGCATATATTCCTATAGTTCTAGGAAAAGGTCACAGAAGGTCAGAGAACATGTCTGTACTTTCTCACTTTAGTCTTTGTTTCATTACCCCATTGGCCAAAGCAGGGATAGCTCCACAATGCTTTGACTGCAATTCTGGAATTGAAAAAATGTCTGAAAATGGAGGGGTTTTTTTCTAACTCATTGGTGGGAAAACCTAACCAGAACTGATATGAGGATATTTACAGTCTTTATGTATTTCATTTAGTGAATTCTCCTACCTTTAGCTACAAAAATACTGATGCATTTTATTAAGAGGTGCTGGCCCACATCCCAATCCAGGGGTTGCACAACAGACAGTATATATTTATACCATTGCTTTTATAAAGTCTGAAAAATTCTAAATTCTGAAACAAGTGGACCCCAAAGATTTTGGATAAAGGATTATGGGGCTGTATTTAACCACCTCTCTGAACTCTTATAAGGCAAAATTAATTAATACTTCTGAAGACCTTAGTAATCTACCTGAGCAAAGAACATCAGGGCACCAAGGGTTATGGCCATAACTACTTATATCAAGTCTCTTGAGGCCAATTGTAAGCCTTTGGTTCCTTGGGTTGGTTTTCTGAGCTGTTCTCCCTCCCAGGAAGGAGAGGGGATATAAAAAAAACAGGTTTAAAAGAAAAAAGAGAGGTTTATTAGTAATATTAACTATTCCTACTAATTCTAAATGTATCAATATATTACTACTTTATAGTACTTGTCACAAGGAGCTTTCACAACCGGTGAGGACATAGTTTATACATTTGCATGTTATGGCTAATATCCATTAACTTGATAGTGTTCAGGGATCATCAAATTAGTCTTAAGTGTATCTGGCTGTGGACATTTCTGTTCTTAACCTTATAATTACTATTAGAGGCTCAAAGAATATGAAGGTAAGAAAATTGATTTTCCAAAGAAAATTGAACAAGTATACCTTATTACTCTTCTGGCTCAAATAATACTGCCTTAATATTAATATGCTAACAACCTTTAATAAAAGCAGATTCATTAGTTAAATAAACCATTAGATTGAGAACAGAAATAAAGTCTATTACATAGCTAATGCTTAATAGGTATTTGTGTGTATGTATTAGCATGTGAATGAGTGAGACACAGAAAACAACAGAAAGAGGCAGAAGGAAAGAGAAACAGAGAGAATTTGCAATGAAAGCAGATGACTGCAGGAGAGTCACAGAAGCCCTGCGGGGAAAGCCAACAATAATAAATTATAATGTCATCCAGTTTACATGGTTTCAATCGGGTTCTGGATTACTGCCCTCTGCCTGCTCCCGAGCCCTGCAGTGTTTTGTACTATCTTTGAGATTGTAAAGTCCATCCCTTTGAGGACTTTGAATGGTCCTCTCACTAAGCCAGCAAGTAAGAGAATATGCTCTATTAATTTTTGTCAGTTAAGTTGATCTTCGTTACAACCACTAGAAATAAAGGTCAACAGTGAAGCACCTACTATCCTTTGACATGTTTGTGCTGAAACACATATTTGCACTTCAGTCTCTCCATAAGCTGATGCTTATCTTCAAAGGATGTGCTAGTCTACCTCCAGAAAACCTAAACTTTCTATCTTCTAGGTCTCATTAATCTCTTTTCCTGTTTTCCAGTGTGTTGTACAAGCATAACAAAGAGTTAAATATCCACAAGGCAGGACTCCCGCAATCCATTTCTCCTTGTCTCTGTTTTTGGGGGAACCCAACTGTGCTGCACGCTGTATTGGCTCTACATAGTGCAATTAGCCAATCTCAGGCATAATAGTCAATATTCCTGCCAATAAATGCCTGGTCTGTTAACTCAGTCAACTCTCTGACATAGATTAAGACAAACAAACTAGGACTTTACAACCAAAAAAAAAAAAGAGAGGACTGTGGCTAAATGCTATTTTGCTTAAATTACTAATGTAAATGTTTAAACTATCTGATTTTCTTGGTTGTGAAAATATAAGAAGAATACATCTTTGCTTATGTTTTTAGAGTAATTTGGCAGTGTTAAAAAAAAAGAAAAGAAAAATGAATCCAATACATTTATTACCTATTTATTTTTCTAAGCAGAATGGTAAAGAGCTCTACTTCATGGCACAATTTGGAATTTTAAATGTCAAATTCTAAATATTAATATATGATATTAACAATTAAAATTAGTGGTTGGCCAAAGCCTTTTCCACTATGGTCTTGAAGGAAACTCTGTTATTCATTATGTATGAAACATGAAATAGATAATTGCCCTGTTTTATCTTATGCTGACAATGATGCTGTGGCTTCCATTATTAGTCAGTGAAGTATATCAAAAAGAAAATATAAAAAAGTAATGATCCTTAAAAGTTCATATTTAGTTTATACTCAAACTAAAGTCGTATGTAGGTATTTCAATTATTTTCAGTCCCCAAGTTCATTATTTATTTGCAAGTAGGTAATGGAGGGTTATGAATTAATTGACAGTGAATCATTTAATAAATTAGCTAATAACAGATATTATGGAATTTTACAAAGTTTTCATTTTCAGAGCTTCATTTTTCATTAGACTATTAAAAATGGTCACCCTATATTTGTTCAAAATGCAATGGATGAAAATCATTCTAATGTTATTTATGAAAATGGAATTCTGAATGTTTGAAGCACAAATTAAGAAAACATTGTGACCTGTGTCTAAAGCTCTGAGAAAAATATTTTTCAAACTACCATATGTTAAATAATGAGGGCAAACTATATTGAGTAATAAAAAACAAAAAGCAAAAGACAAAAAATTCCTAGAGGATAAAAAGAAAGCATGGAGAACTAGGAAAGGCTGGGGCAAGTTTTAGCCCCTCCACCCCAAGCTTTTCTTTTCAAAAAAAGACTGAAGAAAAAGTTCTTATTATTAACCATTAATAATGTTACATTAAACACCATCTAACAATCATTGTCTGGCTATTTGATGAGAAAGTTCCCCCATACCCTGTAGGTCCTCCCCCATGAACAACAGGGACCCACAGATGCCCAGTGGAGTGGTGGAGAGGGGTTCCAACATCTATACTTGGAGACTCAAAACATACGTAGTCTCCACCAGGGACAATGGGAAGAGACAGCACTGTTACAGCAGTATTTACAAGACCCAGATGATTCTCAAATTTCACCCATGTTTTGGTCTGTTGCACTAACTCAGCAGTTCTCTGCTACAGGATCTAAATAAACCAATGTTTTGCAATCGCCTGTTACTACAATAGAGGACTAAAGTTCACAGACAACTTATTTTAAAAATGGTAGATGAAAGTGAATTCAAGGTGATACCTCTAATACACTCTGAGTTACATTTGGATATGCTTTTCTGGATGGGAGAAAAAGGGGTGGGGCTAGAGTTAGTGCTAGTAATTGGGTACAACTCTGATCCCATAAACCAGTTCCATATCACATGCTTGTAAAATGAGTCTATGCATATAACAGGGATGATGAAAGTTTGGTTATTCTCACCCCCAAAAAAGAAAATGGGGAGGGGTGAATTGGGAAAAAAATCTTGGCATTTTCACAGGAGTGTTTTATACATGTACATGTTATTCAAATATATTGGAGCCAAATAAAAGGAGAATTGTGATATAAAACACTACTGGCTTCCATCAACCATTCTGCAGGATATCTTTTGGATTACTGAGGGAATCTCCCAAAAGGTATGGCTGAGAAGCGATAGTTCTGCAGGAAGGAGAGAGTATGTTTTATTTCTGTCATGCATTCAAGCGTTGCATCTACTTGTCATATATCAAGACCCAGGTCTGAATCATCTTTATAGCTCCCACACACTTAGCTCATAATTTTATTCAATACAGCTTTATAATTTTGTTTGCAAATTTAATTAATTTGAATGAATTCAAAATTTTAAAGTTTGAATTCAATTAAAATTTATTTTTAAAAAACCAATTATAGCCACTATGGTGGGAGAGTATTTGATGATGACAAATACCTTATTTGACTGAATTTTTCACATTCCTACCAGCTGTTTTGGCATTGTGTGGGCACAGCCTTTATCTGAAGTTTTCTGCCTGAAGTGTTCTGAAATGTTCATTGATTAATTCATCCATTATTACAAATTTTCATTTTCTTGTTTTTCAACATGTTATTTTAGTGAGACGTTAAATAGAGTTACTTTTTGGAGAGGTGCCAACATTAAGACCTATTAGTAAGCCTGCCTTATAAACTTTGTTTATGCTAAGCTACGCATATTTAACTCATTTTATTTTTCCTTCAAATTCTGATTCATTCCCTCAATTACATTACTGCTTATCTCCCTGGACTCCCTCCAATTTAACTAGGTCTTTATGGTTCCCCAAACAAAATGCAATATTCTGGATGAACATTGCCCAGAATACAAAAAAGTTATCTGAAAAATTCTTTTGTAATGATGTTTTTTCACATGTATCCTCAAATTATGTATAGATTGCACTTGAGACTTCATTAACTGGAAGATGGCTAATAAAGTCATGAGAAAGCGGCTCAATTAGGAAATATACTGATATATTGGTATAGATGTGTCTGCTAGAGGATCAAGTGAAAGGTCCCACAAAAATAAGCAAATTAGTGCAATCTATTAATATAACGTTAGACTTGAATGAACAACTGGTGAATTCAGACAAGTTCCTCCCAACTCTCACCCACTGAGATTTAATGTATAGATGCCTTAGGAAAACTAACAAATTAACTTGTCTCAAGAGGAAGAGTGTCAGCCTGCACAAACAGAAGGAAAAATGAGAACATATGTTGAGGAAACTATGAATATCTGAGACTGCAGTAACAAATAAATATAAATGGCAATCCTAGAAATTAAGAAAATATTTCATAGGTAGTGATTGATCAGTGTTTCCTTTAAGAAAGTATCTTAAGCAACTTAATTCTTAGTCAAGGTCATTTAAATAACCTTTTTCAAACGGTACTCAGGGGAAACATTTTATGTATGATAGATGAGATGCTGAGAGGGACAGAGGATTTAAACACACATTGCTTATGTGAAGCAGTTCTCAAAGAGACCTCTTGTAGTGCCTGAAATCAGTGAATGAGTGCACAGAAGCTCCTTCCTGTGTATTAATAAGGGGGATCTGCACCAGGCCAAACTGCAGTGTGATCTGGGTTCATGGTGGGGTGTGATGACAACCTGGACTTGACTCAAGTTTGCTTTGTCAACTGCAAAAGATACTGAATAAAATTTGAACACAGGCATGTGTACACGGCTCCATTTGCGTCCCTTGTACTTCATGAAAACAAGCCTTGATTTGGTGGTTGGTAGCCTACACAGAGTGAAATGTCTAACGGGGAAAAGAACATAGTATTATAGGATTGCTGTCTTTTGTACTCCCAGATTCATTAGCATTTGGAAACAGCTTATGTAAAGCATAGTTCTGTGACTCAGTCATATCATGCAGGGTAAATGTCCAACCAGCTCCCTGATCTTCAAGTTCTTGCTATGGCCACACTAGGGAAATGTCCCCTTATCTCTCTGCACAATACAAGTTCTAGGTGTTTCCCATTTATTCCCACTTAGGGGATTTACATGGGCAAATTGGGCCACAGTATACCACAGGGCCTTCTAGTAGTAATCACAAAAAGTCAGTTGCAGGCTTCTCTGGTGGCGCAGTGGTTGAGAGTCCGCCTGCCGATGCAGGGGACACAGGTTCGTGCCCCGGTCCGGGAGGATCCCACATGCCGCGGAGCGGCTGGGCCGGTGGGCCATGGCCGCTGAGCCTGCGCGTCCAGAGCCTGTGCTCCGCAACGGGAGAGGCCACAACAGTGAGAGGCCCACGTACCGCACACACACACAAAAAAAAATCAGTTGCAGGTCAAGGTATAGAAATAAAAGGTCAAGTGTGAACCACTATTGAAATATAATTTTGGGGGGTGACTTCCTTGGTGGCACAGTGGTTAAGAATCTGCCTGCCAAGGCAGGGGACACGGGTTCAAGCCCTAGTTCAGGAAGACCTCACATGCCCTGGAGCAACTAAGCCCGTGTGCCACAACTACTAAGTCTGCGCTCTAGAGCCCATGAGCCACAACTACTGAGCCTGCAAGACACAACTACTGAGCCCACGAGCCACAACTACGGAGCCCGTGAGCCACAACTACTGAAGCCCGCACGCCTAGAGCCCGTGCTCCGCAACAAGAGAAGCCACCACAATGAGAAGCCCACACACTGCAACGAAGAGTAGCTCCCACTCGCCACAACTAGAGAAATCCCGTGTGCAGCAACAAAGACCCAACGCAGCCAAAAATAAATAAATAAAATAAATAAATTTTAAAAAAAGAAATATACTTTTTTTAAAAGTAGGGCTCATATCTTACTAGTATGTTATTACTGCTTATAATGTGCAACAGAAATGATAGAGGAGCCAAATCAGAGAGGGAATTAAACCTAATTAGTTATGGAACACCTTTCATTCAGTAGCAGAAGACAAAGGAGAGGGTGTCTTGGTTTCATTTGTTTATTTTCAATAAGGTGAAACAAGTATAGAGTACTTTCTCTAGTACTCATCTACTTAGAGAACTCAATCTGCACATAACTTGTTTAAATTTGTAAGTACATCCTGACATTTCCAAATGACAGACTTTAAGATGAGATCAATCTGAGTTTAAATCATAGCTCTGCCGTTTACTATCAGTTTGATGTTGAGCAATCAAACCTTTTTGAGACTGTATTTCCTTATCTGTAAAATAGGGATAGTACTAAACATCTCTTAATGTTTTTGTGAAAATTAAATGAGGTCATGTGTATAAAACACTTAGTAGAGTACCTGGCACATAGTAACCACTAAATAATATTATTAAATGAATGATCAGTTATTGAATCCAGCAAAATCTATAAAATTCAAGCACTAGCTAGTAAGTAACCTAAGAAAAAAATCTATCTGATTCTAAGCTTTTTGATTATTTAAAACTTCTCCATTATAGTTAAAAAATATTTTACAATTTTCACACGTTTCTTATTTTCTTCCCAACAGTTCTAAGAAGCTATTATTGAAATCATGAGTCAATATAAGAACAGTTGAATCCTATCCTTTCCTCTTCCTCCAAGCCACACCAAACACTCCCTATTGATTAGCTTTATTATGCTCTCATTCCCTTTTACTTCAGATAACAGACTCTATTTCTAAATGATAACACCTCGGGATTTTAACATTAGAGCAAAGGATGTGAAGAAAAACCATTTTCATGAATACAACATTAGTGCTTTGTATTTAGGAAGCAGCTTTCACCTGCATCTCTCAAAGATCTTCAGAATATTATCTGATGCTTTATTCACTGGGCCAAGCTGCAAACAAAACTGCCTTTCAATGAAGTTCTTCAAAGTACATAAAACCCCACGAGGGAAGGAACTGTAGATAGCTGGTTAAAGTGTCAAGAATATTCAGAGACATTTACAAATAGTATATACGAAAATATCAGTGAACAAACTATGATTACTACTTAGAAGTATGGGGTCCCATAGGTATAGCTTTCATTGTAAATACATACACAGGAACTTTGTTGTATTGGCACTGAGACCAATATCCGCATTATATGCTAATGATATTTGATCAATTTTGTAACCTATATACATATAAACACTGCATATTAATGATAGTCCCTAGTACATATAAAAAGCATGGGCGGGCTTCCCTGGTGGCGCAGTGGTTGAGAGTCCACCTGCCGATGCAGGGGACACGGGTTCGTGCCCCGGTCCAGGAAGATCCCACATGCTGCGGAGTGGCTGGGCCCGTGAGCCATGGCCGCTGAGCCTACGCATCCGGAGCCTGTGCTCCGCAACGGGAGAGGCCACAACAGTGAGAGGACCGCGTACCGCAAAAAAAAAAAAGCATGGGTGTCAGACCAGAATTGTATGCCAAGTACTTAGCACAGTGCCTGGTCCTCAATTAATGTTAGTTACCAAACTAATTATTATTGTAATTATTATCATTATGAATTTAGATTAGGAAAACATGGCTAACGTGCATGGCTACTTGCACGTTGAGACCTCTTCCAGCCTTCCGACTGGAATCATTTACACAGTGTCTGTTTGTCACAGAGACTATGGTTGTGGATATGTCCTTAAAACACATGGGTAATTCTGGGGGGTAGGGGAGGGGAGACTGTATCAAGTGAGAGCCTTTTTATAATCCAAATGAAATAACTGACAGAGTTTTAATCAATTGTACTGGTGCCATGAACACACATTAGTCTACACACATTCACAGTGGAGATACCATCAGCTTCATTTACTGCTTCTTAGGGTTAGTATTTTTGGTCCTCTATACTCTATTATTGTACCTTCTTGTTTACATAACTAATATGTTGTGAAATTGGACTATGAAAAAAATATTAAGAATGTGGGATTATGAAAGTCTTCTGAGGCGATGAATAATTTCCACTTCTTTGAAGAAAATGCATTGTTTTAAAGTCATATATTGTTCCGCCTTTAGAGATGACGAATATGAGGCTTAATGAAGTAAAGAACCTGGTCCAAGGCCTTGATACCATAGTACTGAACTAACTCCATTAGCTGCCACTCAGCCATCTCTCCTGGGATTCCAAGCAAATCACACCAACGGTGCTTCTATCACACTTGCCATTCATATTTATAGCAACCAATGAAGATAAAATGCTGTGACTGAATTAGCTATGTAACAACTCATAATGAAATCTAGGTAGTGGGTTACTCTATCTGTAAACCCAGTTCAGTATGCTCGTTCACACATCATTAAGTGCTTCTTTTTAATTCTCAGTAGCAAATATCCTCATTTCAGAAGTGTCTATATAATTTATGTGATCCTTATTAACAGTCTTTAACTTAGTTGGTATATCATTTTATCCGAAGTTGATCCTGAAAATATCAGAAGAGATTGCTTAATGGGCTTGCTTTAAAAAGACAACTGAGCAATTTATTTATGTTATTTTTCTTCCTTCACGTTAAAACCTAATCATATTTATTAATGAAATACTATGGCTCTAAAATAAATTCTTGTACAACTGGCACTCATGATGACCATCTCTCTATGGAGAGTACAAAATTGGTTTCAAACACATGTTATTAAAATAAAATGGATTTCCTTCAACTACGAATCACATGTAGGGATTTTCGTTTACTAAATATGTGTTAGAGTTACAACAATGGATAATCATGAGGATGGCTTAAGTTAGGGTAGTTCAAGTAGCAACCCTAGAAGTAGTACCACTACATGTCACTCAGTAAAATAGCTCTAACGGTTGGCTATATTATACAAATCCATAGTGTAATGCTTCATGGATATGTCAAAATCTAAACTCTAAAAATGCTAGGGATATTAGAGGTGGCTTTTATTTTTAAAGAGGAATTAAATGTTATTTTGTATTTTATGGATTTTAGTAACTCGTTATGCATCAATTACTGTATTCTTTATAACACAACCATTCTAATGTAATTTGTATTGCGCTTCCATTTGAAAGACCTGAAAATGTAAAAAAAAAAAAAAAAGGAAAAGAAACTAAAACACAACATTCTCTAACACCATATACAAAAATAAACTCAAAATGGATTAAAGGCCTAAATGTAAGACCAGAAACCATAAAACTCCTAGAGGAAAACATAGGCAGAACACTCTTTGACATAAATCGCAGCAATATCTTTTTGGATCTGCCTCCTAAAGCAAAGGAAATAAAAGCAAAAATAAACAAGTGGGACCTAATTAAACTTAAAAGCTTTTGCACAGAGAAGGAAACCATCAACAAAACGAGCTACTGATTCAGACAAACTATTGAATGGGATAAAATATGCGCAAATGATATGACTCATAAGGGGTTAATATCCCACATGTATAAACAGCTCATACAACTCAACATCAAAAAAACAAACAACCTGATTTAAAAATGGGCAGAAGAACTAAATAGACATTTTTCCAAAGAGGAAATGCAGATGGCCAACAGGCACATGAAAAATGCTCAACATTGTTAGTCATCAGGGAAACGCAAATCAAAACCACAATGAGGGGACTTCCCTGGTAGTCCAGTGGTTAAGAATCCACCTTCCACTGCAGGGGGCATGGGTTCGATCCCTGGTCGGGGAACTAAGATCCCACATGCCACGATGCAACTAAACCCACGTGCGGCAACTACAGAGCCCATGCACCACAAAGAAGAGCCCGTGTGCTGCAATGAAAGATTCCACATACCGCAACTAAGACCTGACGTGGCCAAAGATAAAATAAATAAATATTTTTTTAAAAACCCACAATGAGATATCACCTCACACCTGTCAGAATGACTATCATCAAAAATAACACAAATAGCCAACATTGGTGAGGATGTAGAGAAAAGGGAACCCTTGTACACTGTTGGTGGGAATGTAAATTCATGCAGCCACTGTGGAAAACAGTATGGAGGTTTCTCAAAAAACTAAACATAGAACTACCATATGACCCAGCAATTTCACTCCTGGGTATATACTGGAAGAAAACAAAAACACTAATTCAAAAAGATACATGCACCCCAATGTTCATAGCAGTATTATTTACAATTGCCAAGCTATGGAAGCAACCTAAGTGTCCATAAACAGATGAATGGATAAAGTAGATGTGGTATATATACACAATGGAATACTACTCAGCCATAAAAAAGGAAATGTTGTCATTTGCAGCAACATGGATGGACTTGGAGGGTATTATGCTAAGTGCAATAAGTCACACAGAGAAAGACAAATACTGTATGATATCACTTATATGTGGAACCTCAAAAATACAACAAACTAGTGAATAAAACAGAAAAGAAACAGACTTACAGATACAGAGAAAAAACTAGTGGTTACCAGTGGGGAGAAGGAAGGGGGGAGGGGCAATATAGGGGTAGAGGAGTAAGAGGTAAAAACTATTAGGTATAAAATAAGCTACAAGGATATATTGTACAACATGGGGAACATAGCCAATTTTTTATAATAACTATAATTGGAGTATAAAAAGTTTACAAATTGTGAATCCCTACATTGTATACCTGTAACTTATATAATATTGTATAGCAACTATACTTCAATTAAAAAAAAGCAAAACACAAAACCAAAAACAAACCCCTAATGCCCTAAACATTACAACAAGTTTGTTTATCCAGGAATCCAATGAGCAGAAGTATCAGAACAACATATTTTTCCTAAAAATTACTTTTTAAATGATTGTTCATTCTGTGAAGCAAAGGAAACAACCTGCAGAATGAAAGGCAATCTATGAAATAGGAGAAAATATTTTCAAACCATATATATCAGGGGTTAATATACAGAATATGTAAAGAACTCCTATAATTCAACAACAACAAAAAATCTTATTTTAAAATAGGCAAAGGAAGTGCAAAGACATTTATCCAAAGAATATGTACAAATGTCCAACAAGGCTACAAAAAGATGTTCACCATCACTAATCATCATGAAAATGCAAATCAAAACCACAATGAGATATCGCCTCATATCCATTAGGATGGCCACTATCAAAAAATAGAAGATAATGAGTGTTGGTGAGGACATGGAGAAATTAGAACTTTGTGAAGTGTTGATGGGAAGAATGTAAAATGTTGCAGTGCTATGGAAAATAGTATGGAGGTTCTTCAAAAAATTAAAAATAGAATTACCATATGATCTGGCAATCCCACTTCTGGGTGTACATCCAAAATAATTGAAAACAGGATCTCAGAGAGATATTTGCACACCCGTGTTTATTGAAGCATTAGTCACAATAGCCAAAATGTGGTAGCAACGTCAATGTCCACTGGTGGATGAATTGAAAAGAAAAATGTGGTATATACATACTATGGAATACTATTCAGCCTCAATAAAGAAGAAAATCCTGTTGTATGCTACAATATGAATGAACCTTGAGGATATTATACATGAAATAAGCCTGTCACAAAAATACTGCATGATTCTACTTATATGCAATATCTAAAGTAGTAGTCAAACTATTAGAAAATGAATGGTGGCTTCCAAGGGTGGAGGGGAAGTGGGGAGCTGTTCAATGGGTATAGAGTTTCAATTTTGCAAGATTGAAAAAGAGACCCACTGCAAAACAATGTGCATATAGTTAACACAACACCACTGTACACTTAAAAATGGTTAGGATGGTAAATTTTGTATGTTCTTTTACCTCAATAAAAATGTCATGCCATTCTCCCACTAACTGAATCTTTATTTTACCTTAGTCATATAGTCATAGTGTGATAATGTGGGTTAGTGATATCACAGTGGCCAAATCCAAGCATTATGGACAGGGTGGACAAATTGTAATAGATGATGACATGGTCATCATCATAGATCTTGCTGGTAATACAAGAATTGTGGTGTTCCTGGCCATTTATGCTTTAATGGGCAAGAATAGTTTTAATGCACTGAATTGTGTAAATATGTACAGCCTATTCCTTAATTTATACAATGGAAAGAGAAAACAAGTGATTGCATTTGGAAAATTTGGGCCAAATATTTACATAAATAGAATGATAAGCAGCCAACTCTCTTCATCAGATCAGGCTGCTATAACAAAATGCCATAGACTGGGTGGCTTAAACAATAAAAATTTATTTTCTCACAGTTCTGGAGGATAGAAGCTTCAGATCAAGGTGCCAGCATGGTCAGTTTCTGGCCTTACTTGTAGATGGCCACCTTCTCACTGTGTCTTCACATGGCAGGGAGAGAGGGAGAGAGGGAGAGAGGGAGAGGGAGGGAGAGAGAGAGAGAGAGAGAGAGAGAGAGAGAGAGAGAGAGAGAGAGAGGGAGGGAGGGAGGGAGGGAGGGAGGGAGGGAGAGAAACCTCTCTTCTTATTAAGGCAATGATCCCATCATTAGGGCCCCTCCCTCATGACCTCACCTAAACCTAATAATCTCCCAAAGGCTCCATCTCCAAATATATCACATTGGGGGTTAGGGCTTCAGCATATGAATTTTGGAGGGATGCAATTCATTCCACAGCATTCTGCTCCTGGTCCCCCCAAATTCATGTTCTCACATGCAAAATATTTTCACTCCATTCAAACAGCTCCCAAAGTCTTAACACATTCCATCATCAACTCAAGTCTAAAGTCCAAATTCTTATCTAAACATCATCTAAATCAGATTTGGGTGAGACTAGAGATATCATTTATCCAGAGGCAAAAAAAAAAAAAAAAAAGGAAGGAAGGAAGGAAGGAAAGAAAGAAAGAGAGAGAGAGAGAAAGAAAGAAAAGCAAGGAAAGAAAAGAGAGAGAAAAGGAGTGCTAGTTCTCTGGTGTCTCTTGTTATAAGGGCACTAATCCCATCATTACGACCCTGCCCTCATGACCTCGTCTAAACCTAATTTTCTCCCAAAGGTCTCATCTCCAAATACCATCACATTAAGGGTTAGGATATCAACATATGAATTTGAGAGGGGGGATGGGACACAATTCAGCCCCTAGCACCAACATATTCCTTAATTGATCTGGATAATAATATATAAATACTAAATAAACATTTTCTAAGACTCATGCTTTAAAATCTTATTTTCTACCATATTTTGCATTCCATATTATGTTTCATACTTCCTAAAAGTGTTGATTTAAAAAATTATTTGTCACTATACTTTACCATCCCACACTATATGGCATAATTTATGAGCTAACATCCCTTTAAAAATTGTTATGCTCATTTAGAATTAGGATATCTAAACACTGATATAATTAGTGTAGAACAGATCAGGTCTCAGACTTCCCGAGTAAATGGTTTTCTACTGTATTTAATTACTCTCAGTTCTCTGACACAGAGAGAAGTGCAAACATCATTCCATTTACATATCATTCTCATTATAAGATGTGGTAAAGTATTATGATTTTACAGTTGCTGGTGCAATACATAAATACATTTAAATATAAGACGAAAATGAAGCACAGAAAATTTATGTTATTTGCCCAAGATCACACGGTCAAACAAGGGTGGCGTTTCTGATGAAGGTAGCTTTACTCCATGTCATAATCACTTTCCACCTTTATACCAAATGATCAGCATCTTATGTCTTTCCCAAAACACACTATAGGCTGAACTAAGGAAGAACAAAAGATACATTTGTGTATTCTTTACTGACTAACCTCATTCCAAAGATTACAGACATAGAGCTGCCATTCAACCCTTTCACCCTTCCCCTAACATAGGCATTGGCCTGAAAAATCACCATAAGAAACAATGGGTGGTCATCAGAGATGGTAATACAACCGACACAGGGGGAGGGGAAGCACATTCATATGAACCTAACTGACTTAACCAGCAAGGAACAGTAAAGAGTGATACAGTTAAAAAGAGAGAGCAAGAGAACAGACGCATCTATAAGGTTTCACAGAAAAGTTGAGTGATAGGGAAGGGAAGTGGCCTGAGTGAAAGGGATCAGAGTTTGTTGGTGGCTTAGTGAATGACATGTAGGAATGGCAAGGTGGCAGGAGCAAATAATGAGATAAAAGATGGGACACAAAACTATACACATGCGAATGCTGAGTTAATATTTTCCCTACTCCAACCCGGTTATTTAATTCTCTAAATAAGCATTTATAGACTACTTATTAAGGGTTAGGCATGTTTTATACACAAGATATAATGGTGAAAGTGAATGTCACAGCTCTCAAAAGCTCACAGTGTGATGGGTTGGGGGCCGGAGCATGGGGGACAGACATGTATACAGTTAAAGCATATCACAAGACCATAGTTTTTTAAGTGCCAAGTCCATTTGTTTTAGAAGTATTTTCTTATTGCTGTAAATTATTTTCCATGAATCTACTATAACTTTTTATATTGAACTAACGGTATCTTGTTTTAATACCTTATAAATACTATTAATCCAAGATACTAGAAAGAAGTTCAATAAAACCAAATTACATGTTAAATCTTCAGCTTACATAAGAAAGCTTATTTCTATTATTTTATTTTATTTTATTTATTTATTTATGGCTGCATTGGGTCTTTGTTGCTGCACTTGGGCTTTCTCTAGTTGCGGCGAGTGGGGCTACTCTTCGTTGTGGTGCACGGGCTTCTCATTGCAGTGGCTTCTCTTGTTGCAGAGCACGGGCTCTAGGCAGGCAGGCTTCAGTAGTTGTGGCATGCAGGTTTCAGTAGTTGTGGCGCATGGGCTTAGTTGCTTCGCGGCTTGTGGTATCTTCCCAGGCCAAGGATCGAACCCGTGTCTCCTGCATTGGCAGGCGGATTCTTAACCACTGCGCCACCAGGGAAGCCCCAAGAAAGCTTATTTCTATTATCATGCAGTCATACACACACATACACATACATCTTCTTCGAGTCAATTTGAAGAAATGGTGAGAACATGAGGTTCTTTGTCTCTGTAGAAACCTGTCTGCTATTCTCAGTAGAGCTGCCACTACTAATGGCCACATCATTAATCTGTATATAATCACTCCACAAATATTCTAGGTTTCATGGGAGGACACGTCTCTGTTTCTTTCCAGAGCCATTTATATGTGTGCTTTACAAGGTGATCAGTGCTATGGCAGTAGTTGAATTAGGTAACAGGCATAGAGATATCTCTTGGGTTTGAAATTAATTTGGAATAGGTGTGGATGCGGTCTTCTCTTTCTGGAGGGCGTTCAAGAGAAGCAAGAAGATACCTTTCTATCCTGGAACAGACTGGGACTTTGTTGAATCCTACTGTAATCAGGTCACCTTGAATTAGTTAGCCTCTATTTCCTGGAGAATTAGTAAGAAAAATAAAACACTTTTGCTAGTACATCTCAACTATTTAACATATAACTGTTATTTGCAGGGTTTGGTTAAGCTTTGACCCAACACTTATCAAGGAATTTATGTGTTAAGCTCTTATTCATGTTACTTTATCAAAGGCAATCAAATTTTATCAGTGATTCATTGTTTGCTCTTCTGCCTTCTATTAAGAAAGACACTGAGATCCTCAAAAGACAGTATTTTCCAATGATGAATAAGTCTGAGACTCTGGAGAGGAGAGCATGGCTAAGTACAAATGGGAACAACATAGTCAGATGAGTTTGGGGGTGGGCAGCAATTGATTGTTGGCCTTTAAGCCCAGGACTAGATATTTCAACCTGAGAACCAATTAGGTGTCTCTTTGTGCTGCTGAAGGGTAGAGGAGGAAGGGATCTGAAAAAAGGTAAGGGGACAAGAAAGCTAATAAGGTAGTTGGGTAGTACTACCTGTGTACAATGGTTAGGGATTATGCAAGCACTTGGTGACAGCTGTCTACAAGTACCTGCTTCTGATACCATTATGTCTGTGTTTGTGCTTGTTTGTCTTGTCCCTCAACTAAATGGTGAATTCTAAAGACAGGGAATTTCTTATTTTATCAGTCCACACACTGCCTAGTGCTGTGCCTCACTAAATAACCTTGTCAATGGAGTGACAAATGTCTTCCAATTTCTGCAAAATAAACAGAAGAAAAGGCCAGTGGAAGACATTTTTTTGAAGTATGCTCTGTACAAACTGTTTCTTAAAATGGAAAACTATTTATATATATAATCATTTTATAAAATATATTATTATAATTTAATATGTATATAGAGATTGGTTACATTACAATTCAATTCAAAATTAAAAAAAATATATTTGGGAGGTTAAAAGGGCATCATTTTGCTGCAGTCTACCTTTCGCTACTTCCTCTTCTCCAACCAAATTGCAATGTTTGTCATTTAACAGACAATTAATGCATTCCATTTCTGAATGTTTATTTTCATACCTGAATTTCCACTTTGGGTGTCCTTTCATCTCATATTCTGTCTACATCCCACTCCTCCAAGGCCAGTTACCAATGTTACTCCTTTCATTAAGCATTCCTTGAAATCTAAATCTGAATAAAGAAGCAATGTTTTTCGCTTCTGACCTCCTACAGCACTGTATTCCTCTTATGCTCTCAGCACCTCCTAAGACATGTGAAGCTAGGTGGTGGCAGGGAGAGAAGCAGATGGTCACAGAAAAAAGCAGACACGAGGCCAGTCACTGCATCATACCAACAGCAGAAGCCTAGGTAAAGATTCACAAATTTGTACTGCTGAGGTTTCTAGAGCTGGATTCATTTTCAGTCTTTGGATATGCACGCTGACAATAAATCCTTATCACCTGAGCTACTCTGAGCAAGTCTATGTTTCAAGAAACCGAAACAACCTAATATTGTGCCTTGTGTTTATGTACTTGTTTTACCTTCCCTAACAGGCCATAAATTCTTTGCAAGGCAGTGACCACGGCTTCTTTTTTTCTCATGACTCCACTAGTACCTGCAGTGTGGCACAGTCAGTGTGCCATTTATTGAGTCAGCGCTCAATAAATGCTTGCTGGAAGGATGGAGAAAACTGGGCAATTGATCATCACGTCATATTGCATTTCAGGTCATTTGTAGCAAGGCAAGAACCAAACACAGGTAGTTCATAATAATACTTTACTAAACATTGCTTTTTCAAATGAGTGGCTTGCCTGTCTCTCTCTTTCTATTAGAGTTCTGCAAACGTGTTTATGACATATCTTCGCCAAAGGCTAACTTTAGCAGTAGTACCATGTATCATAAAAGATGTGTCATATAAGCAAATTACATAATATGAAGCCATGCATTCCTCCCATTATTTTAACAAGTATCCTTGTTTAAAGGGTGGTGATCTGTATCAGGTTCTCTTCTGAGAGGCCAGAAACGTAAACTGTATTGAACTAATGTCACTGTTGTCTCTTATTCAGAATGGGAAACACTTTGTCAATCTTATTTTCATATATATCTGGTGTGGCTAGATACCCTCAAGGAAATTATTTTTCAAGAACGAATTTGAAGGATTAAAAGGTTCGCCAAAGTCACATGAAATACATAACAATGAAGTATAGTCTCATTTCATGGATATCACCTTCTTACACCTACATAGTGTTTTACGGTTTGCAAAGCACTTTGAAATATATTATCTCATTTGTTCCTCACAACAGGAGTCTGTGAGATAGATACAGAAGGCATCATCCCCACTTTGTATATTAAAAAATGGAGAAGTTAACTGAGTTTGCCAAGGTCACAGAGGTAGTAAATAGTGAAGAGAGCTAGGGAAAGAACCCAAGTCTTTCAACTTCTAATCCAGTAGTCTTCTGACTTCGGATCCAGTTTTCTTTCAACTAGTCTATCTATGACAGTGCTTTTTAAACTTCTGGCTATGACCAATTGATCGGTTGTGAGACCAACTTTGACCAGCATTTAAAGAATGAAATAGAACATAATATATCATAGAGCATTAGCTCCATGACTTCATTTTTTACTGTAAGTAAGAATTTGTTTAGTAATGGAAAGAAGTGTTTCCTGAAACTTTTGTTTCAGTTTTGTCTATTATAATGTAAAATATGTTTCTGTGAGAAATTTTGAGAAAAGTACATCAAAAGTCACTGATTAGTATACCATGTTGCCCATTAAATCAAGTTGCTCAAAAGTAATTTATGATGCCAAAAAAGTCTCCATGTTTTTGTTTTTAACATTAAAATAATTGTGGATAATAAAAAAGTATTTTCCGGCAATCTTTCAGTTAGGTATTAATTATGTGGGGTAAATTCATTGTTTGACCTCTTTTAAGAGTTCTACTTGAATATTATATTTAAAAATTGAGGGTTTCTATATAGACATGATACTGATTATATTCAAGCTTTTATGGGAAAAAATGTTAATCATGCTTTACTAAGAAATCATCTTAGAAAATCTTTACCTGACTAAATATATTTAGGGTAATGTAGGAAACACTGAGTATAGATAACACCCTGGAATTCAAATATTTGATTCCTATCAAAGTAAGAATATCTGATAGCTGTGGAATTTATTAACAACGTATTTAATTACATATATGTATTATCAATGAATAATCAAAATGAATGAATCCACAACTGTTTTCTTAATTACGATTAATACAGTGGCTCTTCATTGCCTATAACAGGGGTTCCCAACTCCTGTGCTGCGGACCATTACCGGTCCGTGGGCTGTTAGGAACCGGGCCGCACAGCAGGAGGTGAGCAGCGAGCCAGCGAAGCTTCATCTGCAGATCCCCATCGCTCGCATCACCACCTGAACCATCCCCTCCTCCGCCCCTACCCCGGGTCCATAGAAAATCTGTCTTCCACGAAACCTGTCCCTGGTGCCAAAAAGGTTGGGGACCGCTGGTCTATAAGATATAGTGCAAAATCCTTAGTAGAGCATATAAGTGCTGGGAGCTTTATCTCCTGTCCCTCAACTTCATATAGGCCACGCTCTTCCATGTCTCTATAATTTTGTACATGCTTCCTTTGCTTGAATGCCATTGCCTCCCACCTTCCTCAGTGAAGCTGGGTCTTAAAGGATGAATACAAGTCTTCTAGGCAATGTTACCTCCTCTGTGATGCCTTCATCCATTCCTTTTCAAGTGTTCTCACATAACTTATTACAGTTTATTTATCAGAGATCTCACATTACTATAATTATTTCTTTGTGTGAGTTTCTTCAGCTAGGCAAGGAGGTACTTGAAGTTGAAGTCTCTGTCTTATACATTCCTGAATCCTTGGTGCCCAGAACAATGCCTAGGACATAAGAGACACCTGATTCGTTGCTAAATATGTGAGATATATTATTTCGTTTTAATGGACATTTTGCATTTTGTAAATGCAAAACACAAAGCATTTTACAAGAGGTCATAAGAATTTTAATCTATAATCTATTGTCTACTATTTTTCACACTGAAAGCTTCATTGTTCACTTCTAAATTAAAATATTAATTTAGGGGCAGAAGATTATACTTCTATCTATTATTCTGTGGTCCATACATCGGCAAAAGAGCTGGCTGATTTGGTCTGTTCAAACCAACATTTAATCAAACTGCTGACATCATTTTATCTGATTATGTGCAAGATACAGACCAAGGCATTTTTACTTTTCCATAGGTTGAGATGGTGGCTTAGAGATATAGCCTACATGTTAGAATTTTCCCTCCAAATTTTAGTCATCATTGTATTAAGAAAAAAATGAAAAGATAAGCAATTTTTCATGGATAGTTGGGTCATTTAGTATTTTGTGATATGGTACCATTAAAGTTTCATTTATATTCCTATAGGGTTTTCTCCTCACTGTTTCAGCTAATAGATTTTGAAGTCCCAGTGTGTCTATCACTCCTTTGAGGGATTTTTTTTTTTAATTGTTGCTCTGAAAACACAGCACTAACTTCCTCAAAAGATAAAACAGAGAAACCACAGCTGGAGAAGTGTGAATGCCAATTTACTCTTCATAGCACAAAAAATTATACTCTATGATTGTAGAGGAAGGCAATATTTAATTGACAGATATTCTAATACATAAATGTATTAGGGTGACATCTGTTTGAGGGCTCTACTGTGCATATCTATGCTACAAAATAATTTCAAAAAATTATGGTAGGCTATGAATTTCTAACTCACGTGTGAATCTGAGAGACAAGTATTTTTTATTTTCCTCATCTGAATTCTTCACACATTTCTCCCTTGTATTACAGCTGATTGTTTACATGTTTAACCTTCAACTCAATAGAAAGCTTTAGGATGGTATCCAAATCTTACTCAGCTCCAGATTCCCACTGTGGTCAACACCATGTTGACACATAATAAATGTTCAGCAAATGTTTATTGGAAAAATAAATGAATAGATTATTAAAGCCCTGATGCTTTAAACATCTCCCCTAGGAGCCATTTGATATTTCTCCTGTGTTATAATGTCACAAAGATAAAAACCTCACAATTTCTTTCTTTGCTTATTGAAAAAGATGGCAGTAATGACAGAGGAAGTTGGATTACTCATAACACACAAGACAATCTTTTATAAAAATCTAACACTTTGGCCTCCAGGTGTGAAGCACCTGAACCAAAGGTGAAAAATTCAATAAAATATTTGGATTTGTCTCTTCAACTAAAAACCAAACTGTTGGATAGTAGGAAACATCTAGGTGATTAAACCATGCACATATTCAGTATTCGCCCAGAGCCTCGGGAGTCTAAATGTTGGCTATTGCTTTCAGGTTACTTGTAGAAATCACAACTGGCTTCCCTGCCTTTTCATCTGAACTTCAGTGTAACCGAGGATTCATTATTTTTTTTATATTTTGAGGAGCCAGCAAGTCATATTGTGTATTTTATCAGAACCTTGCCTTCTAGGTTAGTAAAATGCCTTTTAAAATAACGTTTTTTTGGATAATAGAAATTATACCTATCTAATATTAAATAAAACCATTACTATAACAAATATAAAGAAGTATTCAGCAAAACATACTTTATCAACTGATTCTAACCAACAAAATATTTTTAATGAGTGCACATCTATTAAAAGAATCCTCAAGATGCTGTAATTATTATTCATTTTCTGGAATTGTTTCACCATGAAGCTTTATGCTTCTATGGGGACTTTAATGTTTATGTTTTGTGACGGCTGCATTGACTATTAAAAAGCAATTTGGCTGACATTTTAGGTCTTTTGTTGCCAGTTTTAATTGGATTGTTCATCAAGCATCAAGTCCCCCGTTAACTGCAAAAATTTCAGGCCAACGTCAGTTTACAGTAATGACTGTTTAATGATTTTATCCCGTCAGTATGCAAGCTTCGTATGGATATATGCATGATTAGTTTCATATCAAGACCTGTAATTAAATAATTGAAGCTTAAACAGAATGGATATCAAACGTGAACACATATTTAATAAAGACTCAGAAGCTTATCAAAATACTGATTAACAAGTCAAGTCAATGTTTTGAGTTCATCTGTGTTAGTACACTTACGGTATCTTAAAAAATATTTGTATAAAGTTTTTACCCAACGTTAAAAGAAATTCTCTTTAGCACAGCAGTAAATTTGGGTTTTGAAAAGGTAATTTATATCTACTTTCAAAAGGTAATTTATATATAGGCATCTATCTGCCTGAGTAAGAAAACTCACTTTAACTGTTACTTTTTCTGGAGAAAAATTAGCCAAAACAGAACACCCTAGAGCAGCAATAAATATTCTTATCAGTCACACACAATTCCAGTCCTTAAGAAGTTGACTTAATATACCCATATTATGCTGTCACCTATTTGCATTTCATAGCATGTTAGAGCTGGAAGGGACCTTGGAAACCATCTCTTCTAAATTCCTTATTTTACAACACTGAAGTCCAGATGAGTTAAATGAGTTGCTTAAGGTCATATAGCTAATTAGTGGCACAGCCAAGAAAAAAACTCTAGGTCCAACATGTTAACTTATGTATTCCTGGAGAATCAACAGGTAAAAAAGAATTTTATGTATTGGTATTGGTAAATTCCTTTTCTCCTGATTCCAATGATTAACGTTTCAAAACTAAAAACAAACCAACAAACCCCAACCTGTACACAGAGATATACACTGAGAAGTTTCATTTTCTCTTGTTTCCCAGTCAACCCCATTCTTCCTCCAACCCCTGCAGGTAACCATTTTTACTAGTTTCTTATTCATCTTTCCAGTATTTTTTCATGCCAATGCACAATGTATGAATGTATATTATTATTTTCTCCCTTTCTGTACGTAAATATAGTACACCCTACATACGTCTTTACATCTTGCTTTTATTCACTGAAAAATACATCTTGAGATCATTCCATATCAGTGCATAGAAATCTTCCTTGTTATTTTTTTCTTTTAAGCTGCACAGTGTTCCCTTGCATATATATTACAGTTTATTCAATGTGTTGGCAAATTACGAATAATTAATTGAAAATGTTTTAGATGCTAAAAATTATTTCACTCTACCTATAAGAAATACTTATCTGCATAATGGAAAATGTAGAAAAAATATATATCACGACAAAGACAGGGCAGTGTGCACAGCACTGAAGAAAAACTAGAAAAGCTATTACTTTCCCTTTGATTTAAAGTCCTAGTCTTGAAGCTCACTGCATAATTAAGATGTTTTCCCAGGGTTTACTGGTATGGGTAAGTGAAAATATGTGTTATAATGAAAATGTTTGTAATGCAGCACATAGAAACTTTTACTTTTATGTTATGTTCAGTAAGCATAGCATTTCAAAATCCTTCTATCTTCAGTCCAATAGATCATACTACTTATCCTCTGCTCATGGTAACCCACATATACCTTGCATTTTAAAATAGTTTCATTTCACATTGGAATGGAAGGCCTGCCTACACTGCTGTAGTATAGTGAAAGACATTAGGGGGACAGACCAATCAAGGTAGAAGCAGAATTCTTACCAAATGACAGGTCCCAGATTCCCATTTCATGAAACATGTACTCCTGCTACATGCCAAATTCCTATTAACTTCAAGAAGGAATTATGCACAGAAGAAATATGTAGGCTGAAGAGGGCAGGATAAATTAGTCCAGAGCGATCCTTAAATGTCAGTTTAAAATTCAGTGAACGCTTTAAATTATGTGTAGTCATGTTGTTTGCATTGAATATTACCCACTCACACCCTGTCTCTGACCACATCTTCAAAATGAATGAGACAAAAGATTACTTGAAATAGAGAAGAGACATGAGCAGCTCGATGTGGGATTGTAAATAAAAATGGAATCCAAAGGTGTGAGTCATGAAAATGTAACGATTCCTTAAGAAACAGCTTAAGAAACAGAAACTGTGCTTTCCCTCAGTTTATAAAATATTTACATTTAAGAAAATGGGTAGAAATGTTTTTCACCTCTATAAATTCAGCCTAATTCAAAGAGTCAAGTTTCATTGTTAAGTTTGAATCATATTTAAAATACAAGTATGTTGTATTTACTTTCACGTGCACTGCAAATATGTTGCTACTACTAATGTCCTATAGAGGCACTTAGGGTCACGGATAAACAAAAACTGTAAAAATGTCTATTTGTTCTTATTACTGCTTTTAATGTGCTTAAAATGGTTTATGCTCTTAAGCAGGTGAAACGAGCTCTCTGTAATCTTCATAGTACCCTTTTCATGGGCTATTTCAAGGTAAATTTCAGCTCAACCCTGTCAATGTAAGTCTTAAAATTATGAGATTTTGCTATATTAAATTAAATAAAAAATTGTCCCTTAAATGGCATATAAAAGGTGTAAACATTATAAAAAGCCAATCTCTAATTTCCAATAGTTACTTGGTAGATAACAATTTAAAATCCGCTTTCTAGGAACTCTAAAACAATATCACAACATACTGTAAAGGAGATACCTTATTAAAAAGCAGATGTTGAAAGGCAGATATATGTCACTCTGTGTCAATTATATCAAAGAATGAACCCGTTTTTATTTTTGTTAATTGCATCGACCTGAGTTTGCATTTGTCACTAGATAGGACCTTGAATCTGTGGTTAATAATCTAGCAGCTGATTTCTTTTCACCCAGCTTTTACAGGATTCAGTAACATAAACTTTCTTAAGAAAAGTAAGTCTTTATTGACAAAATAAAACTTTATAACTTACACAACTAGCCAACTGGGTCACAATAGGCTTATTTCCTCACTGTTTCTTACCAAATGATAGAAAACAGATAACATTAAGAGCAATTTCCTTGAAACAATGGCTTATGCTAAAAAAGGAGCAATGTGACTTTCCAAGTACTCTCTAGAAAAGACCTCTGCTTTTTCACTGATGTAATGGTAAGACTGGTTAAAACATTTTCAAGCATCTCTCTGTCTAGAATGTCTGAGACCTCTCTAGTTGCCCTGGAAGCACTACAGTTTTCTCTGAAGTTAGAGGAATCAAGATTTTTTTCTAATAACATGGTTTCTTAAACTTTAAAGAGAAGATATGTCGATGGCAAGTGAAGTTTGATGCTTGGAAACCAAACTACAGGGAGATAGTATAGAGGAAGAATGAAGAATTCAGCTTCTGGAAATACTAGTAGACTAGAAAACCTAAAATTTTACACTACAAAACACTTAGAAATGCTGGACGAACATAGCATACATCTATTCACATGAAGAATGGCACTCAGAAGAAGTAGGAAAAAAACAACAAAAGCCAAAGCCAAGGTGGGAACTGTAAACAAGAGTGGCATGCTCAGGAGTTGATGCTGCAGCTCCCCTTCAAGTGGTAATCTAAGGACATAGGTTTAAAGGCTAAAGTGAGACAGGCAGGAGGTAGGCTTTGGGTCTTTGCAAGGCAGGGAGTTGCCCATATATATATGGACCTTTATACATGCTACAGGCCAAAAAAGGGTATGTTAGAAAAAGAGTCTGGTCTTTGGGGGGCTAATGGTGGACTCTGGGAGAGCTGACACCAAGGAGTACTTCCCAGAACTTCTCCTACCAGTGTCCTTGTCCTCACGGTGAGCCACAGCCACCCTCCGCCTCTGCAGGAGACCTTCCAACACTAGCAGAATAAGTTGAGACCTGAGGGCAGACAGCAGAAGAACTACAATCCTGCAGCTTCTGGAACAAAAACCACATTCACAGAAAGACAGACAAGATGAAAAGGCAGAGGGCTTTGTACCAGATGAAGGAACAAGATAAAACCCCAGGAAAACAACTAAATGAAGTGGAGATAGGCAACCTTCCAGAATAAGAATTCAGAATAATGATAGTGAAGATGATCCAGGACCTTGGAAAAAGAAAGGAGGCAAAGAACGAGAAGATGCAATAAATGTTTAAGAAAGACCTAGAAGAATTAAAGAACAAACAAACAGAGATGAACAATATAATAACTGAAATGAAAACTACACTAGAAGGAATCAATAGCAGAATAACTGAGGCAGAAAAATGGATAAGTGACCTGGAAGACAGAATGGTGGAATTCACTGCTGCGGAACACACTAAAGAAAAAAGAATGAAAAGAAATGAAGACAGCCTAAGAGACCTCTGGGACAACAACAAACGCAACAACATTCCCATTATAGGGGTCCCAGAAGGAGAAGAGAGAGAGAAAGGACCAGAGAAAATATTTCAAGATATTATAGTCAAAAACTTCCCTAACATGGGAAAGGAAATAGCCACCCAAGTCCAGGAAACGCAGCGAGTCCCATGCAGGATAAACCCAAGGAGAAACACACCAAGACACACAGTAATCAAATTGGCAAAAATTAAAGACAAAAAAAAATTATTGAAAGCAACAAGGGAAAAATGACAAATAACATACAAGGGAACTCCCATAAGGTTAACAGGTGATTTCTCAGCAGAAACTCTACAAGCCAGAAGGGAGGGGCATGATATACTCAAAATGATGAAAGGGAAGAAGCTACAACCAAGATTACTCGACCCAGCAAGGATCTCATTCAGATTCAATGGAGAAATCAAAAGCTTTACAGACAAGTAAAAGCTAAGAGAATTCAGCACCACCAAACCAGCTCTACAACAAATGCTAAAGGAACTTCTCTAAGTGGGAAACACAAGAGAAGAAAAGGACTTACAAAAACAAACCCAGGGCTTCCCTGGTGGCACAATGGTTGAGAGTCTGCCTGCCGATGCAGGGGACGCGGGTTCGTGCCCCGGGCCGGGAAGATCCCACATGCCGTGGAGCGGCTGGGCCCGTAAGCCATGGCTGCTGAGCCTGCGCATCCGGAGCTTGTGCTCCGCAACGGGAGAGACCATAACAGTGAGAGGCCCGCCTACCGTAAAAAAAAAAAAACAAAAAAACCCCAAAACAATTAAGAAAATCGTCATAGGAACATACATATCGATAATTACCTTAAACGTGAATGGATTAAATGCTCCAACCAAAAGACACAGGCTTGCCGAATGGATACAAAAACAAGACCCATATATATGCTGTCTACAAGAGACCCACTTCAGACCTAGGGACACATACACACTGAAAGTGGGGGATGGAAAAAGATATTCCATGCAAATGGAAATCAAAAGAAAGCTGGAGTAGCAATACTCATATCAGATAAAATAGACTTTAAAATATTTTACAAGAGACAAGGAAGGACACTACATAATGATCAAGGTATCAATCCAAGAAGAAGATATAAAATTATAAATATATATGAACCCAACATAGGAGCACCTCAATACATAACGCAACTGCTAACAGCTATAAAAGAGGAAATCGACAGTAACACAATAACAGTGGGGGACTTTAACACCTCACTTACACCAATGGACAGATCATCCAAAATGAAAATAAATAAGGAAACAGAAGCTTTAAATGGCACAAAAGACCAGATAGATTTAATTGATATTTATAGGACATTCCATCCAAAAAGAGCAGATTACACTTTCTTCTCAAGTCCGCACGGAACATTCTCCAGGATAGATCACATCTTGGGTCACAAATCAAGCCTCAGTAAATTTAAAAAAATTGAAATCATATCAAGCATCTTTTCTGACCACAATGCTATGAGATTAGAAATCAATTACACGGAAAAATATGTAAAAAACACAAACAAATGGAGGCTAAACAGTACGTTACTAAATAACCAAGAGATCACTGAAGAAATCAAAGGGGAAATCAAAACATACCTAGAGACAAATGACAATGAAAACACGATGATCCAAAACCCAGGGGATGCAGCAAAAGCAGTTCTAAGAGGGAAGTTTATAGCTATACAAGCCTACCTCAAGAAACAAGAAAAATCTCAAATAAACAATCTAACCTTACACCTAAAGGAACTAGAGAAAGAAGAACAAACAAAACCCAAAGTTAGAAGAAAAGAAATCATAAAGATCAGAGCAGAAATAAATGAAATCGAAACAATAGCAAAGATCAATAAAACTAAAAGCTTGCTCTTTGAGAAGATAAACAAAATTGATAAACCATTAGCCAGACTCATCAAGAAAAAGAGCGAGAGGATTCAAATCAATAAAATTAGAAATGAAAAAGAAGTTACAACAGACACCACAGAAATAAAAAGCATCCTAAGAGACTACTACAAGCAACTCTATGCCAACAAAATGGACAACCTGGAAGAAATGGACAAATTCTTAGAAAGGTGTAACCTTCCAAGACTGAACCAGGAAGAAACAGAAAATATGAACACACCAATCACAAGTAATGAAATTGAAACTGTGATTAAAAATCTTCCAACAAACAAAAGCCCAGGACCAGATGGCTTCCCAGCTGAATTCTAACAAACATTTAGAGAAGAGCTAACACCCATCCTTCTCAAAACTCTTCCAAAAAATAACAGAGGAAGGAACACTCCCAAACTCATTCTACGAGGCCACCATCACCCTGATACCAAAACCAAAGATAGTACAAAAAAAGAAAATTACAGACCAATATCACTGATGAATATAGATGCAAAAATCCTCAATAAAATACTAGCAAACAGAATCCAACAACACATTAAAAGGATCATACACCATGACCAAGTGGGATTTATCCCAGGGAAGCAGGATTCTTCAATATACGCAAATCAATCAATGTGATACACCATATTAACAAATTGAAGAATAAAAACCATAGGATCATCTCAATAGATGCAGAAAAAGCTTTTGACAAAATTCAACACCCATTTATGATAAAAACTCTGAGAAAGTGGGCATAGAGGGAACCTACCTCAACGTAATAAAGGCCATATATGACAAACCCACAGCAAACATCATTCCCAATGGTGAAAAACTGAAAGCATTTCCTCTAAGATCAAGAACAAGACAAGGATGTCCACTCTCACCACTCTTATTCAACATAGTTTTGGAAGTTTTAGCCACAGCAATCAGAGAAGAAAAAGAAATAAAAGGAATACAAATTGGAAAAGAAGAGGTAAAGCTGTCACTGTCTGCAGATGACACGAAACTATACACACAGAATCCTAAAGATGCCACCAGAAAACTACTAGAGCTAATCAATGAATTTGGTAAAGTAGCAGGACACAAAATTAATGCACAGAAATCTCTGGCATTCCTATACACTAATGATGAAAAATCTGAAGGAGAAATTAAGGAAACACTCCCATTTACCATGGCAACAAAAAGAATAAAATACCTAGGAATAAACCTACCTAGGGAGACAAAAGACCTGTATGCAGAAAACTATAAGACACTGATGAAAGAAATTAAAGATGATATCAACAGATGGAGAGATATACCATGTTCTTGGATTGGAAGAATCAATATTATGAAAATGACTATACTACACAAAGCAATCTACAGATTCAATGCAATTCCTATCAAATTACCAATGGCATTTTTTATGGAACTAGAACAAAAAATCTTAAAGTTTGTATGGAGACACAAAAGACCCCGAATAGCTAAAGCAGCCTTGAGGGAAAAAAACAGAGTTTGAGGAATCAGACTCCCTGACTTCAGACTATACTACAAAGCTACAGTAATCACGACAACATGGTACTGGCACAAAAAAAGAAACACAGATCAATGGAACAAGATAGAAAGCCCAGAGGTAAACCCACGCACCTCTGGTTAACTAATCTATGACAAAGGAGGCAAGGATATACAATGGAATAAAGACAGTCTCTTCAATAAGTGGTGCTGGGAAAACTGGACAGCTACATGTAAAAGTATGAAATTAGAACACTCCCTAACACCATACAGAGAAATAAACTCAAAACGGATTAGAGACCTAAATGTAAGACCAGACACTATAAAACTCTTAGAGGAAAACATAGGAAGGACACTCTTTGACATAAGTCACAGCAAGATCTTTTTTGACCCACCTCCTAGAGTAATGGAAATAAAAACAAAAATCAACAAATGGGACCTAATGAAACTTCAAAGCTTTTGCACAGCAAAGGAAACCATAAACAAGATGAAAAGACAACCCTCAGAATGGGAGAAAATATTTGCAAACGAATCAACAGACAAGGGATTAATCTCCAAAATATAGAAACAGCTCATGCAGCTCAATATTAAAGAAACAAGCAACCCAATCCAAAAATGGGCAGAAGACCTAAATAGACATTTCTCCAAAGAAGACATACAGATGGCCAAGAAGCACATCAAAAGCTGCTCAACATAACTAATCATTAGAGAAATGCAAATCAAAACTACAATGAGGTATCACCTCACACCAGTTAGAATGGGCATCATCAGGAAATCTACGAACAACAAATGCTGGAGAGGGTGTGGAGAAAAGGGAACCCTCTCGCACTGTTGGTGGGAATGTAAATTGATACAGCCACTATGGAGAGCAGTATGGAGGTTCCTTAAAAAACTAAAAATAGAATTACCATATGATCCAGCAATCCCACTGCTGGGCAATATACCCAGAGAAAACCATAATTCAAAAAGACACATGCACCCCAGTGTTCACTGCAGCACTATTTACAATAGCCAGTCATGGAAGCAACCTAAATGCCCATCGACAGACGAATGGATAAAGAAGATGTGGTACATATATACAATGGAATATTACTCAGCCATAAAAAGCAATGAAATTGGGTCATTTGTAGAGATGTGGATGGATCTAGAGACTGTCATACAGAGTGAAGTAAGTCAGAAAGAGAAAAACAAATATCGTATATTAACGCATATATGTGGAACCTAGAAAAATGGTACAGATAAACCAGTTTGCAGGGCAGAAGTTGAGACCCAGATGTAGAGAACAAACGTATGGACACCAAGGGGGAATGCCGCAGTGGGATGGGGATGGTGGTGTGCTGAATTGGGCGATTGGGATTGACATGTATACATTCATGTGTATAAAATTCATGACTATTAAGAACCTCCTGTATTAAGAAAATAAATAAAATTAAATTTTAAAAAAAAGTCTGCCCACTTGTATAAGGGGACAAGAAAGAATCTTTTCTGTCCTGGAATGACCTCCGGGTGAAAATAATAAACACTCATTCCTGAGAATTCATAAGCATGGGTCTATGTCATGCACGGATTTAGAGTTGAGTTTACAGGGACTTCTCTGGCATCCATTGGTTAGGACTCTGTCCTTCCACTGCACGGGGCATGGGTTTGATCCCTATTTGGGGAATTAAGATCCCACAAGCTGCACTACATGGCCAAAAAGAAAAAAAAAAATGAATAGAGTTGGGTTTACAATTTCTGTGTGGTCTCAAAATTAGCAGTATGAGACCTTAATATAGAAGTATCTGGAGGCCTTGGCAGAGGCAACTGCAAATAAGATCACAATCCAAAATTAAACATTATATGAGGAAACAGTTTACCTAAACAAAAGTCAACAGATTCAACAAACTATAAGATTAGATCCCTGAGAATTTCAAATAATAGTGCCATTATTTAAAGACTGTAAAAAAGCATATGTTTTTATTCCTGTCCTGCCCCCAGCTCGGTGCTTTGTGACCACCTAGAGGGCTGAGATAGTGAGGGTGGGAGGGAGGGAGACACAGAGGGAAAAGATATGGGGATATATGTATACATATAGCTGATTCACTTTGTTATACCACAGAAATTAGCACAATATTGTAAAGCAATTATACTCCAATAAAGATGTTAAAAAAAAAAAAAAAAAAGTCTGTGCACATGCACCCAACCACATGTTTGCCATGTACCACAATGTTCATTTCAGGTCTATTTACAATAGCCAGGACATGGAAGCAACCTAAGTCTCCATCGACAGATGAATGGATAAAGAAGATGTGGCACATATGTACAATGGAATATTACTCAACTTAAAAAGAAACGAAATTGAGTTATTTGTAGTGAGGTGGATGTACCTAGAGTCTGTCATACAGAGTGAAGTAAGTCAGAAAGAGAAAAACAAATACTGTATGCTAACATATATATATGGAATCTAAAAAGAAAACAAAAAGGTTATGAAGAACCTAGGGGCAGGACAGGAATAAAGACACAGATGTAGAGAATGGACTTGAGGACACAGGGAGGGGGAAGGGTAAGCTGGGATGAGGTGAGAGAGTAGCATGGACATATATACACTACCAAATGTAAAATAGATAGCTAGTGGGAAGCAGCTGCATAGCACAGGGAGACCAGCTCGGTGCTTTGTGACCACCTAGAGGGGTGGGATAGAGAGGGTGGGAGGGAGACACAAGAGGGAGGGGATATATGTATACATACAGCTGATTCACTTTGTTATATAGCAGAAACTAACAACATTGTATAGCAATTATACTCTAGTAAAGATGTTAAAAAAAAAGTATATGTTTAAAATGGTCAAATGAAAACATAAGAACAAAACAGTATTTAAAAAAAAAGATCATGTAGACAATAAAAAGAACTAAGAGAAATTCTAAAATTAAAAAATATATAATATTGAAGTGAAAAACTCAATGGAAACTAAAACATAAAGGACAAGTTAAATAGCAAGTAAGGCATAAATAAAGCAAGAATTAGTGATCTTGAATGTCTGTCTCAGGAAATTACACAGAATGCAATACAGAGAGATAGAGAGATGGAAACTTTAAAAGAAAGGGTAAGGGTCACGGAAGACAGAATGACATGGTACAATATAGCTCTAATAAACGTTCTAGCAATAGAGAATAAAGAAAGTGGGAAGAAGCAATGATGGCTAAGAATTTCCCAAGACTGATTCAAGAATCTCAGATTCTGGGAAAATTCTCAAGATTCAGGAAGCACAGCCCCCAAGCAGGAAATATAAAAGTAAATCCACACCTAAAGAACATCTGAGGCAGCCATGAAAATGCACCACACAGATCTGCTATGGGTGCAGAATTGACCAGTTCCGGCCCTTTTGAATCCAGTACCAGGTTCATGCTAAGGCCTACTCCTAGGCAATGATTGAATGAGGTTTAGGTACTAGTGCAGGCCATTCCTGCAAGATGGGGGACTCCTTTAATTGTAAGTTTGGTTCTAGGACTCTACATAAGCCTGGCTAAAACTTTCCTGGATCCACATTGTAGTATGAAATTCTTCCCACTCAATTTTTCCTCCCCTACAGGACAGACCTTGCATCTTGGTCTGAAAATCCTCCCTGGCTTCAGCTCTCTCTCCTGTATCCTTCAAAGAGACTTCCAAAAAACTCTTGCCTGTCTAATCCCATCTTGGCATCTGCTTCTTGAATTATGTGAATTATCACAATATCAAAGAGAAAGGGAAAATCTTAAAACAACTAGATAGAAAGAGATAACCTACAACGGAACTATATATACTTAATTAGACTGACAGCTGATTTCTCAATTGCACCCCAGGAGCTGTAAGACAACGTGTGCCAACCACTGTAGTTTGCCTACACAACAGTCATTAACCTCTTCTGCATAGCTAACAGAACCCTTAGTTGTTCGGGTATGAAAGATGTACCCCACCCTGAGTTCCATTACTGGTTTAAGCAAATCAGGGTATTTCATTCTCTTTTTGCCAGTGACTGGGTTAGAGGGTGGACATGTTTCTGGCAGAGAGGAAGTCTGAAAGAGGCTTTTGGGAAAGATTACCCTATCTGATATAGAGAGACAGACAAGGAGAAATCTGTCCTCTCCAGCCTCTGGACACTGTCATTGTGAGGACATGATGTTTGGAGCTGTTAGCCATTTAGCAACTAAAACAGACAAGCCAAAAGAGTCACAGAGAAGCTGATCAACAGCTCTCAATTAATCAGCTGCTCTCAATTAACTGAGCTTCTCAATTAATCACCCTTGCCTTGCCTAGCTCTGAATTGCTTGTTATGCGAGGAAAATACATATCTCTATATTTTAAGCTATCATTTCTGGATATTATATTACTTGTACCACACAATCTAACTGATAGAATTTTTTCAAAATGCTTAGAGAAAACTGTCAATATTGGATTCTATATCTAGTGAATTTGTTAGTCAAGACTGATGCTGAAATGAAGAAAATTTCTGACAAGGAAGGAGAAATTACTACCAACAAACCCTTGCTGAAAGCACTATGAGAGGAGGCACTTCAGGAAGCATAAAACTGAGTCTAGAAAAAAGGAGTGAGCTACAAGGAGTGGTGAGTAAAATAACTGGTAAACACATGGGTAAATCTAAATGAACACTGACTGCGGAAAATATTATAATAAATAATTTTGGTGTGTTAAGAAAAAGTGATACCAAAAAACTAGATAATAATTACATGTAAGTGAAGAGGGGAGGATCAAATTAAAGCATTCTAAGCTCCATGTATTATTAAGGAAAAGGGTAGAGAAACTAATTTTTAGACTTCAAGCCAAAAAAGGCTGATAAAAATTAAAGTTATCTACTAAAATAATGGAATTAAAATGAATAATTATTAATAGAGGGAGAAAAGAATAAAATCAACTCAATAGAGGGCAGGAAAAGATAACAATTAAAAAGTAGTGATCATCTTTACTATCATTACTCTGAATTCTTTTTCAGATAAATTGCTTACTCCTCTTCATTTAGTTGTTCTTGTACTCAGCCATAAAAAAGAACAAAATAACGTCATTTGCAGCAACATTGATGGACCTAGAGATTGTCATACTGAGTGAAGTAAGTCAGACAAAGACAAATATTATATGATATCGCTTATATGTGGAATCAAAACAAGGCTACAGGGGCTTCCCTGGTGGCACAGTGGTTGAGAATCTGCCTGCTAATGCAGGGGACACAGGTTCGAGTCCTGGTCTGGGAGGATCCCACATGCCGCAGAGCAACTAGGCCCGTGAGCCACAACTACTGAGCCTGCGCGTCTGGAGCCTGTGCTCCGCAACAAGAGAGGCTGCGATAGTGAGAGGCCTGCACACCGCGATGAAGAGTGGCCCCCGCGTGCCACAACTAGAGAAAGCCCTCACACAGAAACGAAGACCCAACACAGCAAAAATAAATAAATAAAAATTAATAAACTCCTACCCCCCAATATCTTCTTTAAAAAAAAAAAAGCCTTCAAATGAACTTATTTACAAAACACAAGTAGAGTCATGGATGTAGAAAACAAACTTATGGTTACCAGAGGATAAGGTGGGGAGGAATAAATCGGGAGATTGGGACTGATGTATACACACTACTATATATAAAACAGATAACTAATAAGAACCTGCTGCATAGCACAGGGAACTCTACTCAATACTCTGTAATGGCCTATATGGGAAAAGAATCTAAAAAAGAGTGGATAGATGTATATGTATAACTGATTCACTTTGCTGTACACCTAAAACTAACACAACATTGTAAATCAACTATACTCCAATAAAAATTTTTTAAAGTAGTGATTGTGAGAGAATGAGAAAAAGCACACTATAGCCAGACTTAGTTCAAAGGCCTAATCCCAGCTCTGCCACTCATGTGCTAGGTAATCTTGAATAAGACACTTATTACTACTACTGTGTTTTTGGCTTCTTCAATTTCAAATGAAGATAATAATAGATTCTATGTCATACGGATTTTGTAAAGATTAATGAATTAACCCACAGAACATACTGTGAATATTGCCTGGCATATAGTTATTACTCAGTAAGTCACATCTGTTGTTGTTATTATTCATTCTTGCGATAGAACTGGTTTAATCAATTAAACATAGAAAAACATATTAATGTCATGAACAAAATGTCAAAAAATACTGTTTTTTTCAAAGAAGTAATAAACTTTTCCCATGAATACTGGCTGAAAAAGCATTCCAAACTATATCTCTGTTCATGTGCAAATTTATTAGGTTTAACATTTTACAAAATTTGATGAGTAAATATTAAACACAACTTTTTTTCAGTATGTCGCAAGTATTTCATAACAGGAAAACAAAGGACAAAATAAGTGGGAGACAGCAACCGAGCATAAGCCTATCAGGACATGCTGGAAATTAGATGGGCTGGACACACATATTCCATTTCTTTGAGTAAGCTTTCTGATTCACTTTCAGTAAGACACTGCTAATTGAAAATACATACTTCCTCTCCACGGAAGAGATAGACAGAAGAGAGAGATCCAAGCAAACAGAACTTTAAGACTCATCTTCCCTAGCTTCATCATCACCTTTACTTCGTTTTTCATATCTTGGCTTTCCACTTGAAATTTTGTTTGAAGAAAGGGTTCTGCAAATAAAGTCTGAGTACCACTCCATCTAATTGTTTCCCTGTCTTCCTGATGCTGAACTCCTGTATTTCAGAAATGACTTTCTGCTTCTCCCTCAGATTCTGAATGTCACAATAGCTCCCTCTGTGGGATGGCTTGATATCAGTGTTGGTGTTTGTTTGAGGCCATTGAGTGATATTATGTCTGAGTGCATTAAGGTTGTACAACAGGGAGGTTAAAATGTTCTGTTTAATTTTCAATACCCTTTCTGATAACAATTAACATTTAAAGTAAAGTGGTGTCAGAAAACTATAAGCCACTGATGAAAGAAATAAAAAATGACACAAACAGATGGAAAGATATACCATGTTCTTGGATTGGAAGAATCAATACTGTGAAAATGACTATACTACGCAAAGCAATCTACAGATTCAGTGCAATCCCCATCAAATTACCAATGTCATTTTTCACAGAAATAGAACAAAAAAATTGACAATTTATATGGAAACACAAAAGACCCTGAATAGCCAAAACAATCTTGAGGAAAAAAAAAAGGAGCTGGAGGAATCAGACTCCCTGACTTCAGACTATACTACAAAGCTACAGTAATCAAGAGAGCATGGTACTGGCATCAAAACAGACATACAGATCAATGGAACAGGATAGAAAGCCCAGAGATAAACCCACGCACCTAGGTCACCTAATCTATGACAAAGGAGGCAAGAATATACAATGGAGAAAAGACAGTCTCTTCAATAAGTGGTGCTGGGAAAACTGGACAGCTACATGTAAAAGAATGAAATTAGAACACTCCCTAACACCATACACAAAAATAAACTCAAAATGGATTAAAGACCTAAATGTAAGAGTGGACACTATAAAACTCTTAGAGGAAAACAAAGGAAGAACACTCTTTGTTATAAATCACAGCAAGATTTTTTTGACCCAACTCCTAGAGTAATGAAAATAAAACCAAAAATAAACAAATTGGACTTAATGAAACTTAAAAGCTTTTGCACAGCAAAGAAAACCATAAGTGAGATGAAAAGACAACCCTCAGAATGGGAGAAAATATTTGCAAATGAAGCAACTGGTAAGGGATTAATCTCCAAAATATAAAAACAGCTCATGCAGCTCAATATCAAAAAAACAACCCAAATCAAAACATGGGCGGAAGACCTAAATAGACATTTCTCTAAAGAAGACATACAGATGGCCAAGAAGCACATGAAAAGATGCTCAACATCACTAATTATTAGAGAAATGCAGATCAAAACTACAATGAGGTATCACCTCACACCAGTCAGAATGTGCATCATCAAAAAATCTACAAACAGTAAATGCTGGAGAGGGTGTAGAGAGAATGTAAATTGATACAGCCACTATGGAGAACAGTATGGAGGTTTCTTAGAAAACTAAAACTAGAACTACCATATGACCCAGCAATCCCACTACTCGGCATATACCCTGAGAAAACCATAATTCAAAAAGAGTCATCTACCACAATGTTCATTGCAGCACTACTTACAATAGCCAGGACATGGAAGCAACCTAAGTGTCCGTCGACAGATGAATGGGTAAAGATGTGGCACATATATACAGTGGAATATTAGCCATAAAAAGAAACGAAATTGAGTTATTTGTAGTGAGGTGGATGAACCTAGAGTCTGTCATACAGAGTGAAGTAAGTCAGAAAGAGAAAAACAAACATCATATATTAACGCATATATGTGGAATCTAGAAAAATGGTAGAGATGAACTATTTGTAGGGCAGGAATAGAGACACAGACGTAGAGAACGGACATGTGGGCATGGTGGTTGGGAGGGAGGGGGGTGAGATGAATTGGGAGATTAGGTTTGACATATATACACTACCATGTGTAAAAACAGATAGCTAGTGGGAACCTGCTGTATAGCATAGGGAACTCAGCTCAGTGCTCTGTGGTGACCTAGATGGGTGGGATGGGGGGAGGGGAAGGCCCAAGAGGGAGGGGCTATATGTATGCATATAGCTGATACACTTTGTCGTCCAGCAGAAACTAACACAACATTGTAAAGCAACTATACCCCAATAAAAAAATATAAAAAAATAAAGTGGTGTAGAATATTCTCCCTATATTTATGAATTTGCTTCCATAATCCTACAATATTGAAATATTAAATTAGAATTTAATATTTACCTGAAATAACTTAATATTGCATAAGTCAGCAAACGTTTTCTGTGAAGGACCAGACAGTAAATATTTTGGGCTTTGCAGGTCTTTATGGTCTCTGTCCAAGTATTTCACTCTCCAAAGCAACCAATACATAATTAATGGGTGTGCCTGTGATCCAATTAAACTTCATTTATAAAAACAGGCAGTAGGCCAGGTTTGGCCCACGGGCCATAATTTGCTGACCCCTGTTGTACTGGTTTGGTTTTCATTGCTCAGTGAATTCATTTCACAAAACGGAGTTCACTGCCAGGATTATTTAATTGTCCTCTTAAACTGCAAACTACTTTTGTTCCACCGAGTGGAACTTTTGTGAAAAATTTGCTTTTAAGGACTGAAAGAAATGCTGCCTTGGTTTTTCAATATTCTAAAGGTACTTCAGCTTACAAGTCAACGGGATGCATTTATTATTAATTTTTAACATCTTTATTGGAGAATAATTGCTTTACAATGTTGTGTCAGTTTCTGCTGTATAACAAAGTGAATCAGCTACACATATAACATATATCCCCATAAGGGGATGCATTTATAGTTCCAATATATTTTAAGTCATAAAAAAAGTAAAAGAAGGAATTTCATCTGTCAATGTGTGTAAATTATATTCAACTCAATCACTTCCAGGAAGATTATTACAAATTTTACATTTAAATTCACAGATGGCACCTAATCTGCTTATAATTTTGTTGACAGCTGAATTTCTGTTCTTTTACCTATCTACAGAGAAGCCCTTGAAATTCAAGAATCTCTGTAGTTTTAATGCTTTATTTGAACACAATTCCTAAAGATTTTGTAAAAATTTTTAAGTGAAACTTACATTTTTAATTAGCTGCCATTTTAAATTACCCAAACAGTTCACCTTCATTAAAAAATGTGGATATTGGCAGGGTCACTGTGTAATGGTCAGGAGGTTGCACACTACAAAAGAGTGCACCACCCCAGGGAGTGACAATTCACATTGGGACACTATGGATCATTGAGTATACTGAAAATCTACAGATTTATTAAAACAGTTTTCTGGAAAATGGCTGTAGAGAGTCTTATTCTAACAACCAGTATTTTACAGTCATGTTTTGATGGACTGTAATAAAGTGTCTTGAGGAAGGGATGAAGTTTATATTCACATTAGAAACAAAAACCAAAAAACCCATAAACATCTGTTCCAGTAGTAGCCTTGCATTATATGAGGGAATTAGTCCCTTCCTCTAATAATTGTGGGCACAGGTGGTAGCTATCCTCCTTGGCAAGACTGCAAGAAAGATAGGAAACCATGAAAAGTTTATACCTCTCTATTCAAAGGACATCCATTTCCATTTTCTTCTTTTTGAAATGCTAAGGTCAGTAGGCATAGTGCACAATTTTCTTGTAGGTTTCTACTGCAGTGATTTCATCACACCAACCATAGAATAAATATTTAGATCACACAGGGATCTAACAGAAACTATACAGTGTTTTCCTAATCATCTTGCTATTGTTCTTAAAGTTACATTTTAAGTTTCCCCAGTCCTTTTAAATGTGTGCCACTGAGGGAATGGTTTTCAAATTGTGTTTCAGGAACATGTCTTATGGACTAGGATGGGGGTTGGAGCTTTGAGGTCCTCACTTTCACTTTTACCTGTTGTGTATATTGAAGTTGCACATAATACCTTGGTGCAAAGGGGGGAAAGTTTTAAAAGTGTTACATATGCAGAGGACAGTTCCAAACACGCTTTCCTCCTCCCCCAGAATAACTTTAATTGAAAGATGCAGACAACAATACTGGCAGCAATAGAAGTTTCCAATCTTTAAACACCTCATACTTGGTGATTTCCACAATATAATCTCTAAGTCTCAAAAAATCCTGCAAGAGGGTAGCTGTTACTTACAGACTGCTATGGAAGGAATGTTTTGTCCCCTCAAAATTCATATGTTGAAACTTAATCCCCAATGTGATAGTATTAGGAGGTGGGGCCTTTGAGGGGTGCTTAGGTCACGAGAGTGGAGCCCTCATGAGTGGGATTAGTGCCCTGAAAAAGAGATCCCACAGAGTTCCCTGGTCCCCTCCACCATGTGAGGGTACAGTACAAAGAGGGCCATCTATGAATTAGGAAGTGGGTTCTCACCAGACACTGGTTCTGCTGCTTTCTTGATCTTGGATTTCCCAGCCTCTGAAACTGTGAGAAATAAATTTCTGTTGTTTATAAGTGACCCAGTCTATGGAATTCTGTTATAGCAACCCAAATGGACACAGATGAAGAAACCAAGGCTCAGAAAGGCTACCTTGTTAGTAAGTGGCAAACCTGAGAGCTGAACTTGAGTCTGTCTGACATCAAATATTCACCCTACCCTATTTTTATTAATGTAAGGTATTTATTAGTAGGAAAACACCAAAGAAGCTTTAGGTATACCTCATTTTAAAAGAGCATCAATTCTGCCCAGGTAGATTAGGAATTGAGCTCATGGAAAATTAAACCACAAAGTTTAAATTATAATAGATACTTATTTTATGCATAAACACACAAATGAGGATAGATACCGAAATTCCAATGAAATAAAATTACATTTTCAAACACCTTGCCCAAGTGCTCATTTCTTAACTTATTATCCTATTCTGAAATATTCCAGGTTAAAATTATTACCCTTTAAGGACCAAAGGGTACTTACATACTTCAAGTAGTAAATTTCACTAAGAAAATATGGTTGTTAGCTTTTAAGAAATATAGTTCTACTACAGTAAGAGAAATTCAAACCACTGGTGATTCACATCGCATAAAGCTTTATTTGTTGGGCCTCCCTGGTGGCGCAGTGGTTGAGAGTCCGCCTGCCGATGCAGGGGACGCGGGTTTGTGCCCCGGTCCGGGAACCGCGGCTGGGCCCGTGAGCCATGGTCGCTGAGCCTGTGCGTCCGGAGCCTGTGCTCCGCAACGGGAGAGGCCACAACAGTGAGAGGCCAGCGTACCGCAAAAAAACAAAACAAAAAAACTTTATTTGTTGCCTCAATCTGATTTTGACTTCAAGATGGTATTTGGTGACACTATTATTTCAGTTAGGCATCTCACTTTGAACAGAAATTGGGATTCAGAAGGCTTATATCAGTGATGGTTTGCAACTGTGATTTAAAGCAACCACATACACCAGCAAATGACTTTGTAGCCTTAGGGGAATGCAAAGTGAGGTCACCAGCAGGGACAAGTAGAACCTTCAACTACTGATGGAAAAATCATTATTTTACCACCTCTGTTAATTACTTTGATGTCTGAAGTTGGAGAGAAGTAAACTAAACATACTAGCAAGGACTATGAAAATGCATACAGGGATAGAATCCAACCTTTCTGAGCATCTGCGAAGGGCTAAGGACTATGGTAGGCAAGAGGGTACAGATATTAACACAATCTGGTTCTTACCCTCAGGAGCACTATACTTCACCTTCTGCCTACTCGTCATTTTTCCTTCTTTGCCTCTGTGTTGGAAAGACCTTTCTTCACTCATCTTTCATCTTTGGTTTGTGTGGTCACCTGCGCTCTTCTTTCAAGACAAGCTCAAGGGTCTCCTTTACAAATACTTTCCTGAACACTCCTTCTTTTGTGCCCTGACTGGACCATTCTATCCTACCACCCGTTACACTTTTTCATACTAGCTGATTTACCTGTATGTTAATCCTATTGAACATATTACTTATTTCAAATAAGTCCCTCAAAAGCAAGGACTGTGTTTTATTTGTCTCATTAAACAATATTTAATTCAATAAAAAAATTAATTCAGCCCCTTTATGAGCAAGGCACTACAGTTATCAAGCACACCATACATTTAATACATGTTTTTTAAATGAAGGAATAAAATCTAAACCCCAAACTTAGTCCAAATGATCCCATGTACCCCTGATCACAACTCTCCCCTGAATATCTCTAGCACTCTGGATTCAGTTTGTGGTGAATTAATTTATGTTACTGATACACACAAAATTCTCAAATTCTTCTTTTGGTATATTCTCCCTCCCCGGATAGATGAAAAACTCCTTGAGGGAAAGGGCTCTATCAAATATTTCTACTCTATCTGCCTATAGTTCTTAGTAAAGGGCACCGATCAATTAAGCACTCAGTAATTATGAGTCTAAGAAAGCAACCTTTTACTTTTGGATGTGCATTATTGACATGAAGCAGAGAATTCACCGTTCATTTAGTTGCTCATGTTAACAACCTCCCCACCCCCAAAATCTCAGTCACCTAATTCTGCCTCTGCAGTATATCCCTGTTTTACCCTGCTGCAAATGCCTTAGGCATTGCCTGAGGGGCCTCATTATGTCTCATCTGAACTATTACAACAACCTGCCTTTAGTATCCTCCCCTCCAATCTAGCAGTAACATTGTCACCAGAACATGCTTTCTAAAAACTAAATCTGACTGTGCAGGACACAGACTACCTAGCTGTTCACCACCTTTTTCGTCTTCCAAGGAACACAGTTAGACCACATTTTCCAGCCTTTCTTACAGATAGGTCTAGGTATATGTCTGAGTCTAGAAAACAGAAGTGTTGAGCACCATTTCCAGGTCTGATCCATAAAAAACTCCTATTCATGATCTTATTTGCCCCTCTCCCCTCCTCTAGCTTAATGCAGACAAACATGGCAACTTTTCAAGCCATCTGTAGAAGACAGTGGAGCCATAGAGTGGAAAGAGCCTGGGACCTGGGTCAAACCTGGGAAAACTGCCTACTAATGAGGAATTCTCAGGTTGCATTTAGATGAACAAAAAAGAATTTACTATTTTTGAGCCAGTGTACATTTTTTGATTAGTTTGTAACAGAAGCTGGTACTGTCTTAACTAACACACCATGCTATTCTTCTGGCCAAAATCCTTCACCCATTGGCTATCATGCTCTACACAAATTCCTTAGAAGGACGTGTATAAGGCCCTTTATGATCTAAATGTGACTCACTCTACCAGTCTCATTCTACTTTAAATCCTTAACTTTTACCCTCCCACGGTCATATACCATAACTTCTGCTTCAACCACAATGAATTACTGTAGTTGGCATTCTCAGAAGGAAAAAGAATACATTCATGCCAACACCCAAGTTGTTCCCTCATCTTAGAATCCATTCTCTTTCTTCTGTTGCATACTTGAAATTATTTTTATCATTCATGATCCAGTTCACATGTCATCATCTCTGAAGACATCTTTCTCTGTTCCTCTTTGTCAGAATCAATTGCCTTCCCATTGGCACTCCCATAACACATTAAAAAAAAATCTGTATCATTAGCATTAACTTTATTTCTAAATTGAAATACATTTTGGCTGTTCATATGCCTATTTTCAAAACTAGATTGCTATCACCTTGAGGATAGGGATTGCTTCTCATTTATTCATATAAACCCCAGCAATTAGCACAGACGCTTACTGAAGAAATATAGGTTGAATTGATATTACTTGGTTTATTTATCAATTTAAACTTTTCAAAGTATTTTTCATATATATTATTTCATTGTTAGCCTTATAATGATTATGTAGACTTAAATGATTTGATTAAAATAAGGACAGTTGGTTAAATGTATAGTCTAGATCTCAGTATTCTGACACTGGTCATGGGCATGGTTTAACCACCTAAGGGAGGAGGAAAAGAAAACTAGTTTGTGATGCTACCCTAACCATAAAAATTCATTCATAAAAATGACCATTGCAACTTTCTCTATGAAAGTACCCAGTCTGTGAGTGTGTATGTGTTTGTGTGTGTGGATTGCAGTAGTAGTAGTAGCAAATTTATTTTAGATAATTCAAGATTTAAAGTGACTTGGAGAGATATCTATAACATAGTGTGAGTGTGAAAAACATATTGCAGAAAGATGATATGTAGTATAATCTCATTGGTGTAAAAAATATCAGGAAGAATACTCACCTCTCAGGGAGGAGAATGACAGGAGAATTTAAACTTCTAAATGTACTTTACATCATTTTGTGGTACTCGATTTCATGAATTAGTTAATATATGTAAAGTGCTTAGAACAGGGCCTAGCACAAATTAAGTGGTATACACATGCTAGCTACTTTTATTATATTGTTTTTACAGTAAGCATGTGTAACATTAATTTGAAAAATGAAAAAACTTATCATAAAAAGCAGTGAGAGTTATCCAATAAGTGAAGAGAAGTGTATAGCTGAGGAAACTTCTACCTTACTCTGCCCTCCTATAGACAATAACCACTGGACAAACTTCAATTAAAAAAAAAAATCAATGACCTTAGGCACTGGAGACTAAACAAAGGCAAGCAGATTCTGGTGGGGAATCGAAACTTGAAAGAAAAGAAAGTGTGACTGAGTTTCCATTTTTTATGTTTTTTTAACCTGAGGGTAGGGAGTGGTCAGAGCTGCAAAAAGTGGCAAAAACTCTGACAGAAAACTCTTAGTATCTGTGAGTTAAAGAACCAGAAGACAGGGAATTCCCTGGTGGCGCAGTGGTTAAGAATTCTCCTGCCAATGCAGGGAACACGGGTTCGAGCCCTGGTCTGGGAAGATCCCACATGCCGCAGAGCAATTAAGCCCATGTGCCACAACTACTGAGCCCACATGCCACAGCTACTGAAGTCCTCATGCCTAGATCCCATGCTTCACAACAAGAGAAGCTATCGCAAGGAGAAGCCCGTGCACCACAGTGAAGAGTAGCCCCTGCTCGCCACAACTAGAGAAAGCCTGCACGCAGCAATGAAGACCCAATGCAGCCAAAAATAAATTAAAAAAAAAAAAAAAAAAAGAACCAGAAGACAGAGTTCAGGCAATGACAGTCACTGAAAAGTAAAGAGGGAGCCTCCAAAAGGAAATAAAGAAGCTACACCCCACATTCTGCATATAAACTCTGCCCCAGTCTCTGGCTGACCCGGGAGCCATGCATGTGTGGGGCAAACTCCAACTGAGAATAAAGGAACTGAATTGAGATTTGAGCTGCAACCCAAGAGGCAGAGTTTGCTGATTGAGTGGAAAAAAAAAAATTGAATTGCTTGCTAAAGATAAAAAGGAAAAAGAAAATCAAAATTCTTCAGCAGAATATAACATAACACATTTTTTTTTTTGCATCCAAAGGTCCAAAGTTTTATTGTTTTGAATACATTCTCCAGCAACCCCCAACTTCCCTCCCCCCAACCTCCATCCCCAATACAGAATAAGGCTTGACCACAGACCCCCAGCCCAGGGGCCCCAGCTGGGAGGCAGAGGGGGCTTCCAGTTTGGTTTCAGGGCATCCTCTTCCCACCTGCCTGCCTACGGGCTAGTCCTAGGAGCAGCTGGGGGTGAAGGGGTTGGACTGGCACTGGGGCGGGGAGTAGGAGAGGGATAGCAGGCACTTGTAGAGATTTGTGGCCTATGGGCGGCACCCCTCACCCTCCTCCACCCCCAACTCCCCCACCCACAGAATTTTTGTTTCATCATAAAATGTTCCTCCCTCCTCTGCTGCAACCCTGTGGGGGGCTATGAGAAACCCAGGCACTCATGGCCCCTGGAGTAACATAACAATCACAATGTCCAAGATATAATCCAAAATTAATAATATGATAAAATAGGAAAAAAATGACCCATTCTCAAGAGAAAAGATAACCTTATAGAAACTCACCCCAAGGTAACCCAGATGCTGGAATTAGCAGACACGGATTTCAAAGTAGCTATTGTAACTATGCTTATGAATATGAAGGAAGATATGCTTATAATAAATGGAAAGAAAGTAAATCTCATCAGAGAAATAGAAAATATTTTAAAAGACAAATGGAAGTTCTAATGTAAAAATCACAATAATTGAACTAAAAGGTGAGGATGTGTAAGTCAAGAACATGACTAATTCTCATTACCCTCTTCATAGGTAACAATTTGGGGGTATTTGCTTAGTTCACCCTCCCTTTTATTTGAAAACTGCCCAACACCCACAGAGAAAGGGCTCCTGTGACACTTAACGTGATTCTTCTTCTAATATTCTGAGGGCTAAATATCTTGGCAGTGGGCCCCTGATCCAAGATTTACTAATTAGATATCTCTCCTGGGATTTTAGAATTAGAACAGAGCCTTAGTCAGTCTCAGTCAAGTTTTTAAATTGAGATGTCATGTCAATTCTAAATCAGAGGTGTGGCCCTTCCCAGCCATGTACAGATTTAAGCAAACAGAACTCATCTGCAGAGAGAAACACATGGAGAAATTGAGACTTTGGGAGTTACTGATTTTTTTTTCCAATTCCTGGTTCCAGTCCCTCATTAGGCCTTATAATGATTTATGTTCTTGGGTTCTCTGATATGACCCTATATTTTTATAAGAAATTCAGTTTCCCACTTTTCTTGTTTACATTTCTGTTACTTGCTATCAAAAGAGTCTTGATTATGTGGCTATGTATATATCTATTCTTTGGCTATTCACCTATGCGTGAAGTGCGGGATGTGGCAATAATTCAAGGCTGAGAAGCCGAAGCAATAAGAACACGCAAATAAGGTATCTTCTCAAATTTAAAAGTAAAGGCCATTAATCGAGAACGAAATTAGGAAAATATGTAGTGAATGAGATCAGTTATTTGTAGAAGAAACCCATCCTGAACAATAATCTATAACTGAGTGGTCAAGTATTTCAGGAACAGCTAGATGTGATTAAATTGACATGCTAATATAGTTATAGTAGTTTATCTGAAGAAAGAACATGCTATCAGAAACATGAGTCATAGAAAAGGGGAATCAGAGGAAGAATTCATCACTGTCCCCCTTGCCCATTTTGTCTAGTGAAAGGGGTCCCCTGATTCAGGAACCTAAGTATCTGGCATTAGACTAGGTCTATCCCATACTGGGATATTCAGTTTGATCTTCCAAACTAACTCCTTTTTTCCCTCAAATCCATTGTTGTCAAGTGAGGGGGAGCAGAACACACTGCCCCAAAATGTAACACTTTGGCATATGTATTGTTTTGAGATGAAGGCAATTGAGACCAGCAGACTCAGGAAAAGCTTTTTACCTCCCCCTTAACTGCCTAGAAGAATTGAGGTAGGGGGCCAGTACCAGGAAGACAGCTATTACCAGAGAGAACTTCTATATCACAAAGCCTTATCTGCATGGCATGGCAAAAATTTGTTTGCCAAACATTTGCTCTTCTCATCTTCCTGTGAATTGTTTTCCTTCCGTCTGAGGCCCTAGACCCCTACCCCCCTTCTGCATAGCTCAAGATGGTATATGAGTATTTTTATGGGCTCCTATATGTATGAAATTTGTTTTTCTCCTGTTGATCTATCTTGTGTCATTTTAATTATTAGATGAGCCAAAGAACCTAGAAGGGAAGAAGGAAAAATGTTTCTACCCCTACACAAGAAGCGTTCTGGTTATCATTTGATTTCCCATGTAGCTTCCCAAAGGAAGTTAATGCTTGGACCACTGACAAGAATATTTTAACCTGTTTAATAGCTATATTTCACATTTTAAAAGAATCAATTTACCTACTGGTTTTATACATCAGTATCTTATGAGTTTGGCTAAGGAAAGGCAGACTCCCACTGGTCAAATAACTCTAGATGTCATAACAAAATAAAATAGACTTAATGTGCCAAATAGTGGTATAGGATAGTACCTCCCCAAGAGGCCCAGATTTGCAATCCAGTCTTTCTAGGTAATGACTCTATCCTGTCATTCACCCAAAAAAAATATCCAAGTAGGTTAAATTTCAAATTATTCACAAATATTGTATTTTGCTCAACTGTGTTTACTCTAGTCCATGAATATTTGGAAATTCTTATAGGAGCTTCATACTGAAAATACATTTGTCTCAAGTAGGAACTATATATAGCTGATGTATTGTATTATTCGTGTAATAGACCAATGTTACTTTTGAATATTAAAAAATATATAGATATATACAAATGTTCTAGGGCATTTCCAGGTAAAACTGGAAAATGTACATTGTAAGAATGTTGACTATAAAGCAAAATATATATTCACTATGAAATTATCTTACTTAGAAGCAGGGAAAGAAAACCACTCTATATTCTCTACCTTAACTCTGCACTTTCAAAGTGGGAAGCAGCTGATATTTATACAGGAAGACAAATTAATAAAGGAAATTTGCTTTTGCCAACGAGTTTTCAGACATATCTCTTCCGTGTGCAACATATATGCTCTGGCAAGTGTATATACATAATCAGTGCTCTGTTAAATTATATTTTAACCACATGATTTAAAATGAACTTGTAATAAATTATACTGCAAAATAAAGTATTTTTTTCTGTAGATCACTCCCTCTAATACCTATACACACCAATTTAGGTTTATGGTGTGCAGGAATACCGTGTGGTCAACTTCAAAGGATTTAGTGGACCATCAGTCAACATTCAAATTATTTTCTCAAACATTCAGGGAATTCTTAAGTGAACACTACCCACAAATTGAACATTGTGGAAATCAACTGTATCCAAATGAAAGAGCTTAAAAGAAATATATTTAATTGTTACAAAGCAGAAATGAAAAACCAGTGGAAGCCTGGTGCTCCTATAGCTGAGTTTTAATATGGAATGCAATATTATCACGGTCCAACAACTTGCTAGATTTTCATTTGAGCCACTATTTATATGGACAAAGCAAGTTATTACACAGTGCTTGCCCTTCCTCTTCTTATCCATGATAATGCAAAAAGCAAGTCAGAAAGACAAAGCAAAGGAATGAACATGGCCTAACAACAACTCAATGCAAGTATGGGATGGAGAGACTTTTTTCTATTCTTTAAAAAATAATGGGGCTTCCCTGGTGGCGCAGTGGTTAAGAATCTGCCTGCCAATGCAGGGGGCACAGGTTCGAGCCCTGGTCCACGAAGATCCCACATGCCCCAGAGCAACTAAGCCCGTGTGCCACAACTACTGAAGGCTGCGTGCCACAACTACTGATGCCCGCGCGCCTAGAGCCCGTGCTCTGCGACAACAGAAGCCGCAATGAGAAGCCCGTGCACTGCAATGAAGAGTAGCCCCTGCTCGCCGCAACTTAAGACCGTGTGCAGCAAAGAAGATCCTACGCAGCCAAAAATAAATAAATACATAAATTTATTTTAAAAATAATGTAACTCACTATGAAAATGTGACACCAAAATCTCACTTTGAAAGAGGTTAATAGTTCTATAATCACGGGAATTCTATACTTTCCTCTTAGTGTTCATGAAAACATTAGTAATTTCATTCAATACCCCATACTCTATCATTTAAATGAAAATGTTATTGCTCACCCAACACAAATCTCAGTTTTAAATGTTATACAGCATTTCATTGCGGTGCTAATTGTTAACACTTCTATACAAAAGCAGATGCATATTAGTTGCAACTGAAATATCTGAGATCATCAGCTATGGTATTGATCAGGCATCGAAGTTAATATTCTGCGAAACTGGGAAGTTTAATCCTACTAACAATCACTGTCTCTCTATAAACATTTTGTGTGTACCTTCACCATATGGAATTAATTCAGTTAAAGGATTTCACAAACTTTGGGAAAAGTTATCCTCTTGTAAATCTTGTCTTGATGTTACTGGCTATCAGCAGAATTTGAGATCAGGTTGTTTTTGGCTTCTTTCCAGTTTCTTTTAATTCTCTGACTTCAGGCCCTGCCTTTAGTAATACTCTTGATGTAGCCTGATATTCATAGTTTAGTACCAGGGTCAACCTCTATCAAAATGGTATTGGAGGGTCGCCACTTGCCAATAAGTTCTCGCTTGTCCCTAGAGATCATATTCAAATAACAGCATCAAACTACACTAGAGAAGCTCCTAAAACCAAGTAGAAGTTATCCTTTTGTAAGAGATATTTACAGTTATGTGGAAAATCTCCATTTGTAAGGGTATCTCCCAGTCTGTACCAGGGAAAGAAGGATGGCTCTAAATCTCTAGAAACACTTTTATAATAGAGAGTGTAACGACTTAAATCTGCAATAACAACCTTACCCTTGTTTACTGTGCTTTTCCTGAACCTCCCATAACTGCCGCCCATGCCACCACAACATCTTCTTGTCTTTAGTTGGAGAAGGTATTTAACTTGGTGGTTTGGGCAATTTTGGGGAGTTACTCAGTTTTCTTGGGTATCTCCCAAGGTATACATATTATTAAACTTCTGTTTGCTTTTCTCCTGTTAATCTGTCTTTTATTATGGGGGTAGGGCTCTCAGCCAAGACCCTAGAAGGGTAGAGGGAAAACTGTTTTTCCTTCCCCACAAACTTTTAATATTATTTTATAAATTTCCAATTAAAACTACTTTAAACCTCCTCCCAGTTCCCTAAAGATGTGCTAAATGATTTACAGAAATCTAGAAAACAGTGAAAAAAGGAGCTAGAATGTAAAAGTACATGCACTTGAACAGGAACAAATAGACTAGTAATTTTAAGGCAGCACAAATTTGGCTAAGGCTTTCATCTGGAAAGCCTGTGGTTGCACTTTATCATACCTTCCCATATTCTACTTTTCCTAACACTTGATGACAATTGTGTGGTGCTTTATACTTTATAAAATGCTTTCACCTGATCATTGGGTACAGTCAGAGAAAGTCAGGGACTACAAAAAGCTACTTCATAAACCATTTCCAAATGCAGTGTCATTTTCTTCAAAAGCTGTGAGGAATACTACTTCTCCAGAAACTTTTATTGAGAACATATCTAAAAAAAGAATAGTCAGTGGAAAAGAGGAACATTAAAGACTATTATTTCTATAAGCTGCCCCCAATTAAATACAACTTAACTTGATAAAGGACAAGTTTATTTTCTCTTCCATACAGCAAAGAAAAACTCAAAAGCAAAACTACAGGAATAGCATTTAGTTTTGGCTGAAAGAGTTTTATAATTTTATTATTTGACTATGTATTATTTACCTCATTTTTATTTATATATACACTATTTACAGCCAACGACCAAACAGTAGGTAATGCTAGTACAGAGACAAACAAGAAGTAAATGAATGAATCAGCATTTTACCTAGGCTTCTACTGTGATGAATACTAATTCGTTAATGTGCAAGTTTCCGCATTAAAGTGCTAAATTAGCCTTGGTCCTTGTTGTGAAATTTAGGCAATCAGAAAAGTTCAAATACATTATCACATATTAATTGCCAATAATGACTTGCATCAAGGTAATTTGTGTTATTTAAAATAGGTTAACAGATACAGAAAGAATCCTAATTAATGAATTTACCAATTATCTGTCTTGCTATAAGTATGAGCTTGTGTTTTGTTTTTAGCCCTATCCACATCCTCTTTTGAATTCTACTTATAATGATTTCTGAAGCTACAAAGGTTGGCTACATGACCTGTCCTATTCTCGGTGGCCATCATTTCTTTATTCACTCAATGCTTTGTCAGAGAATGAAGGTATCAAAGCAAATCAGAGTGTGTGTATATACAAAATATTTCATTAGGAAACAAATTCTTAAAAAAAATAACTTCATAAGGCACCCAAACAATACCACACATAAAAGAGAAATAATTCAAGTGAGGCATTGTATGATGAGACTTAATTTTCTCCCATTCTCTTAATATGCGCGGACCAAAAAAAAGCTTCTTTTCCATTACCTCATCTTAAGTAGTTTTTCAAATCAAACCCATACTCACACTCATGCTGTCACTGATAATGGATCTTGTGTCAAAGAAAAAGAGTATAAAGGACCCGATAATAAGTGCAATTATCAAACATCAAAGATGGAGATCAAAGTGGATTTCCTGACTCTTCCATATGCAGTCACTTCACAGCATTTTACTATTCATATCATGTGGCCCTGACAGGATATATTAATTTTCTGTATCATGAGAGCAATGGGATTGGCATACTTCAGTCAGAAGCTGGGAATAAGTAGAGTCATTATTTCTCTACCTTATTTTAGTGGGGTGTGTGTGTGTAAAATATACCCCCCAAACACATCACACTGTGTCTCCAGAGGTGATAGCGAGCCTTCAGGGAAATGTTAACCTCCCTATAAAGGATGGATCCAGGCAAGGATTTTATTTCTTTCGGATAGTACAATATTTCCTCTCTCCGACCTATCTTTGGGAGGACTGAATTATCTCAGAGGGAAACTGGGAGTATTTCTAGAAACTTGCCAACCTGAATCATTTCAATAACTCAAGTAATCTGATTTTCCACCTCCCTAAATCCCATACTCTCTCCTTTCCCCAACACTTTTCCTTATACATTTTTTCTTTGAGAGAATTTGCATTTTCTTTTCCTACTCAATGCTGAATAAAAATTGTTTGCTAAGTATTCCGTAGGTAGATTTCCAGAACTCTGATAGCCTGCAAGCTTCCAGTAACTGCAGGTCATTTTGTTTTATAGATTTTGTCTATTATTTGGTCAGGGCATTAAAAAAACATGTCAGTGACACAGGAATTACCTCTAAACCGACCTTCCATTGAAGTACTGTTGATGACGATCAAAAGAGAGAAAATTTTCTCATAATTTTTGCAAAGATCCATCAATAACTTCAAGAGACAGACGTTCTCAGTAATAAACTCTTCAGAGTCGTAAGTTTTTACCATTTCTCAGCCACAGAATAAGAGCAACCTCTGTTTCATATTTACTATAAAAATTGGGAACATATTTATTAAAAGGGAAGTAGATCATTTGCAAAAGAAAAAGGGCAAGACCATAGGCACAGGGACAGATGGGAACCAGGCATAAGGAAAAAGAAAAAGGTTTCTTTAAGATTTTTTTTTTTTTTTTTTTTTGCGGTATGCGGGCCTCTCACTGCTGTGGCCTCTCCCGTTGTGGAGCAGAGGCTCCAGACGCACAGGCTCAGCAGCCATGGCTCACGGGCCCAGCCGCTCCTGCATCGGCAGGCGGACTCTCAACCACTGCGCCACCAGGGAAGCCCTCTTTAAGATTTTTAAAAAAACATTTAAAAAAGGCAAAACACTTTCAAATTAGTAAGTTGAAAATCAATTGATTACAATAAAGTTTCAATGAGTTTTAAGTATTTTGAGGTTAAAAAACAGCCAGTCATTAACATATAACTTTAAACTCAATAAAAGATCATTTTTGTTTTGTTTTAAACATCTCAATCAAGCTTTTCTCTACACTTGGGTAGTTCTTGAATGTTAGTTTGAAAATAGACTGGTTTCTAAACACGGGCTTAAATATATGACCAAACTAACTTAAAACTACCCCATTAAATAAATAAATATCATAATATATAGATTAGCCAATTAGCATGCCTCATTTCTCTCTATGGAGTAAAATGGCTCAGAATCTGACACAGCTGCTGAGGTTGTTCACCACAATACTAGTTAGATATAAGTTTCTGGAATTAAATGTGCCAGGTAAGAAAATAATTTTATAGTCTTCTCCCCATGGGAGGAAATATGGTTTAAGAGTTTGAGATGGCAGACTTCATCAATAAATTATGGTCAGTATAACAGGGTTGCAGAATTGCGTGGTGGTTTCTATCCCAACCAGTGAATACTGCTCTTGTTACTGTTTTTAAAGGGCAAAGAGCTAGGAAATAAGAAAACAAAAATAAAATAAAGTAAAATAAAAATCACGAAATATGTAGACCAGGAAGCAGATATCTTCATGTTACAGAACCATCATCACAATTACTCTCCATGCCATAAAGTATGTGGAGCTTACAGAATGAAAAATAATGAATATTAAGATGTCAGTGGCACTCATGTTGAAAGACCGACTTATTAGAGATACATAAGGCCATTTACAATCACATTTTTATATTACTTGCAAACTTAAATGTATAGTGTAGTGTTTAGACCAGGGGTTCTGGAAGCTGACTACCATGGTCTTAATCCTAGCATACCACTTAATATCTCTGTTAATTTAGGCATTACTGAACCTCTCTGGGCCTGTTTCCTCATGTAAAAGTGGTCAAATAACAAATATCCCATAGATTTCTGGAGAGAATTAAATGAGTTAGTTCATGTACTTAGAATGGTGCCTGGCATATAGTAAGTGCTCACTAAATTTTGCAATTCTTATTAATAAAGAGGAATTCAGAATAATTTACATATAAATATTTAGTAGTAGGCGTGGTTCTATGCAAAGTTGTGAAATGACTCAAAGTTTCGTTTAGAGCACTTTCTTCCCTCTTTCTTTAAAACCCCCTTTCCTTTACAGCTTCCTCTTTTCCTCCCAAGTGGCCCTTTCCCCTCTGGCTACGAAATCTCACCCAAATATACATTCTTAAATAAAACTATAATCGAGTCCCTTTAAAAAACTTTTCTGTATCCCAACAAAACTCATTCAACCTGTTGCACATTCTCTCAAGTCAGTGCCGTGAGACAGCATCTGGAATGATCAACTACCATGGAGGTGGTGCCGATATTTTGAGTAGAGCCTTCAATGCCTGAATCCAAAGGGGTAAGTATTCAGGGACTATCATCAAGAAATGATGACTCTAAATGCAGCTGTTTGCTGACTCCTCCCAGTTAGTTGAAGGCTAACTCCAGAACTCCTAGAGCCTAGGTTTGTATATCCAACTGAAATTCAAGATATAGTCTGGGTATCTCATAAGCATGCATTTAACATCCCTAAAATATAACTCTTGATTTCCTTAATCTCACCACACTCTTTTCCTCATCTTACCTAGGTGACACCACAAGGTACCCAGTTGCTTAAGCAAGAAAATGGAATTATCTCAGATTTCACCTTTTTCCATACCTCCTACATCCAATTCATCACCAAATTCTATCGGCTTCCTTCAGAAATGTATCTTGCACCTATCCACTTCTCTCTGTTTCCTATTCCAAGCTACTTTCATGTCTCACCTGAATAACTGCAATAATCTCCTTCTTGGTCCCCCGCTTCCAATTTTACCCTCTTCAATCTATCTCTTGTACAATAACCAGCCCTAGACACACCCTTCCCTTGCTTACATCCCTTCAAAGGCTTCTTATTGCATTTAGGAAGACGTTTGAACTCATCATCATGGCCTCCAAAGCCTTGTGACTTGACCGCTGTTTAGCTTACAGTTTCCTGCTGAGCTGTTCTCCATCTAGTCCACCACATTTTTGGCACACTGGTCTTCTAGCAGTCCCTAGATGGGGTCATCTTTTCCCACAAGTCCTTTGCCTATGCTTGAAAGATTCTCCCTACCCTACCCTTGCCTCATCACATCTTGTATATTTCCTTCATAGTACTTACATCTTTAATTCAAAATTTTGTCTTTGTTTTTTTGATTTTTCCCACTAGAATATTAGCTCCATAAGCAGCATTATTCAATGCTGTACATCCAGTGTCTGGCTGTAGTTGGTGCTCAACAAATATATGAATAAATAGTACGTTTCAATACTTGTTTAATGAATGGTTGGGAAGGAACATGTTTTTTTAATCTCCTCTAAAACTGAAAGATGTACATAGCTTCTCATTGCCACCATGTATAAGACCAACCCATCATCTAAAAATAGTTATCTCAGTACAACACCCACTTGTCATTTTGATTATCTAAAAGCTAACTATCCTTCAGAAGGAGCTAATACTTTAAACAAGACAGTCAGTAAGTGTAATACTGCCTGCTTTTAACTGTCATACAACGTGTTCCAGTTAATACCTATAATATTTGCAAAATGTCTTTGCTTTAAACCTCCTATTGAAATAGTAGGTTCAGTCATTCCTTTTACAGATAATTAGAAAAACACCCTAAGAAATGAAATGTCACTTTAACCTAAGGTGGTGGTTTCTGAGTACCTAATATGTAATGAGATGCTAAAATCTTGGAAGAAACTTAAGTTTAAAATGAAAGGCATGAGATGGCTCTGGACTCAAACTTATCTTGGGGATTTATTTTCTAAAGATGGCCTCAAAAAAGCAACAAAAAGAAATTAGAATAGTAACTTTATTATAGGCACTTTCCTTTTAAAGATCAATAAGGGTTACTTGGTTCTATTTCATTCTAATAATATTCTAATGATGTCAATTAAAAGTCACTCTCATCTACTCTCAAGGACTGAGATAGTCTCTTAATCAAAGTCACTTTATTAGCTTTAGATTTGATCCGTGCCATGACATTCAAAAATAATTTTTTCTGGGCTTCCCTGGTGGCGCAGTAGTTGAGAGTCCGCCTGCCGATGCAGGGGACACGGGTTCGTGCCCCGGTTTGGGAAGATCCCACATGCCGCGGAGCGGCTGGGCCCATGAGCCATGGCCGCTGAGCCTGCGCTCCACAGCAGTGAGAGGCCCGCGTACCACAAAAAAAAAAAAAAAAAAAAGAACAAGAAAAAAAAATAATAATAATTTTTTCTTTTTTTTTAAAGAAATTTTTAGAAAATTCAAAATAGAGACAATAATATACTTTCACCTCCAGACTTACTATTTAAGCCTAAAGAGAATCTTATTTGTGTTATCTTCTGGTACCATAATTGCTGTCTGTGAGGAAGTAGTCATTTCTTACAGAGAACTCATATCCCTACCTCCTTTAAGTGTTTTTGGTATCAGATTAAATATTAATTTGAAGTACATCTGTGCTTATTCAGTTCAGCAGGTCCTGCTTATGAAGGGTGGTATAACACATTTTCATTTTGCAGCACACGGCAATATGCACTACACTGCTTTTCCACTAGGGATCACCATTTTGGAACAGATAACAGACCCCTATGACCTTTGCATTATATTTTATGCACTTTTCTATCCAAGTCAATATATAAAATCAGGACTTCTCAACCTTAAAACACAGGATAACTCTTCTGTTTTCTTCTTTCTAAAACAAGTACCTTGAGTACCACTGTCTCGCGACCAGCATCAAACATTAGATTTCAAGAATGTTGTGCTCTGCTGGGGAGAGCTCATTATTATACTAAATATGGAAGATATACTTTGTCAAACAGAATAAAATTTCTGTCTGAAATTTTATAAAATATAATGTACAAAGCTATATCTTCTGGAGTACCAAATACAACCTCAGTTATTTAAACCTCAACTGTAAGATTTATACTTACGGGACCTTGACATTCATTGTTATAAATGGACTTTTTATGAAGGAAAAAAAAGTACCCCTGGATTGTAAAAGATAATCATACATCATTAATTTCACTTTGGTATTTAAAACAGCCATTTAAACTACAATGAATATTTCTAGATTTCTACTAATTTGTCTTCCATGAAAATGTGATAAGAATAAGGGGCATCAGTCCAACTGGAACCGTTTTATCTAGGAATTGAAAGAAATATAGTCATTTCCCATTCCCTGGCCACCTCTGCATGTCCCACTCTCCCATTCTTACTCCTGTTCCAAAGTTAAGTAGAATTTGTATTTCATCTCCACAAGTAGACTATAAACTCCTTGTGTATTCAGGTTGTATCCTACTCAGTTTTAGCCCATGAAGTGCCTTGTATATGGTAATGACTCAAATATTTGTTGAACTGAAATTTAGTCCTACTGTGAGTGAACTGGATGTGAGTTTGGCTGGCGGTGTCCCACACAAATTCTCTTTTCAAGTCATGTCAAGAATTTCAACTGCTGACAACTTTTATTAACAATTCTCCATGTTTCTGTCATTGAGGGAAAAGGAGGAAACAGCCTCCCTGGTGTATTTCTCATCAGAGAGGCATGAGTATTTTGCGCCTTCTCAATTTTTGAAGTAAGCTACATTTCAGGAGATGAAACAAAGGAAACTCTTAACATCTGTCAATATGTTTCCAGTTCTTATATCAAAGAAAGTGAAATAGCCACCAATCCTAAAGAAAGAAATCAAGTTTTATAATTTACTTAATTAGAAGATGTGAAGTCTACTTTGGCAAGCAAAGTGTTGTTGACAGAAGCTTTCAGGAAGAAGCACCTTAACTGCATGAGCCTTTTTGGTTATGTTTCGAAAGCCTCCGGGCTTAGCTGAGCTCCCCAGATGCTCTAGCAAATGTGTGTGTGTGTGTGTGTGTGTGTGTGTGTGTGTGTGTGTGTGTGTATCTTCATTTTATTTTATTTTTTAAGCATCTTTATTGGAGTATAATTGCTTTACAATGTCATGCTAGCTTCTGCTGTACAACAAAGTGAATCAGCTATATGTATACATATATCCCCATATCCCCTTGTAAACCCATCATGTGCATTTCTCAAAATAAGCTTTAGTCCCAAATTCATTTTCACGTAGGTGAGTAGATGAACAAGAGCAATTTCCAGTTGATTATTTTCTAAGTGGTTTTCCATATCACATAGTTTTGGGGGACTTCGCAAAATGATTTATAGGAACCGTTTTCTCTCCAGCTTTTCAGTCACTAGGTACTCCTAGAGATTTGTTAATCCAGGTATAAAACCTTGATAAAGCCTAAAATACCACAATTCAAGAAATTCCTTTCAAGGATCTCCTATTTACTTGACTGCAGTTTTCAGAGAGGGTGGCATGATTTATTTTTCCCTGGGAACATAATTAAAGTCTTAACATTATAACTGAGCTAGCTAGGTGTTACCAGCATTTGATGCAGGATTGGCTTATTTAGTTGATCTTAATACAGGGATTTGGCTACCTGAAAAAGTCCCACTATTTAAGTCCCACTGTTTTAGCCCCAAGTGGTCTTATAACTATAAAAACAAATTATGGGACCTAAGAGTGGGGTGCGGCAGAAAGATGTGCTTATTGCCATGTTACATCTATTAATATCACAGCATTTATGTCATCTATAGGTAACGGGGTTTCCTAATAAGTGTCAGTAGCAGCTAAGGATGTTGACTACCTCAAGCATATAGAGTATTTTTCTAAAGACTAAATTGAGGCAAAAATAGATTAAAAGTTTTAACTCTACCTTATAGCAAATTAAACCCAGTTTATGCTACTGAAAGAAATTTTCAACTCCATCTTTTCTCATTTGTTTTTTCCCTTCACTGATCAGGTATTTCAATCACACAGAAAAGTACTGAGAGTAGATAACAAACATCCATAAATCCACCATGGGAAATTAACAAAAGTTAACCTTTCATCATATTCGCTTCATATCTCTTATTAAAGAATTAAAACATTACAGCTACTCTTGAAGTCCCATTCTTAACCTCTGCTAAATTCTATTCTGCTCCCTTGTTCCCCAGAGGCAACCACTGTCTTGAAGTGGGTATTGTATTCTTTTTGTCAGTTCTTTGAAGACATCAAGCTCTTTCCTGCTTCAAGGCCTTCCTAAGCACTGTTCTCTCTTGCTAATATGCTCTTCCTCACTCTCTTCACTATCACCTGCTCATCCTTTGGGTTTCAGCTGAAATGTTGCATATTAATAGATAGCTTCCTAACTCTACCCAAATTGTGTCCACTTGACCCCATCATGTTTTCAAATGGCACCCTCTCATTTCACATGAGTGCTAATAATGATATTAATATATTTGTGTGTTTATCTGTATGTTTACTGTGTGTTTACTTGTGGAGCCCAACTAGACTATGAGCTCCATGAGGCACAGACCATTTCTGCCTTGTTTACCGCTGAATGCCTTGCACTTAATGCAATTCTTTACATACGGTAGGAACTGAATAAATATTATAACCCATAATAAAATCTCAATATTTGGCTATGATCAGTAACCAGCCAATGTACTTTTTACTTACCATTCTAACCTCATACATGACATTCTGCAAAGGAATAGCAACTTGATGCACTGTGTAATTAAAAGTACAAGTTATACATTATATGCCTTCTATGAACCTAAAGCACTAAGATGTATATATTTTTTAAAATTTTATAGGTGCTGTAACTGTGTTCCCATAGACTTTAATGTTTTTAAAAATATTAATTGGCAGTAATTGCATTATTTACATGTTAATGAACAACACCTGGCCTCAGCTGGGTATAAAGACGCTGACAATGTTTTTCTCTCACCTCCTTGGCAAGGAACTAAGCATATGCAATTTTAAAGAGACCTGCTTGCCAGAAATAACACATTCATAATTGGTAGGACTATACGAAATTAGTTCACTCATTTCACCATTCTCAAACAAATGCATAATATTTTTCATGTTTAAAAGCTTTATGATTCAAAGAGGACCTTATTTCCTACACTTGGTGATTATTCACAATCATTAAATTATTCCTGTCAATGAATGTGCCAGTAACTGGCTAAATGGAGGCCCAAGTGGCCTCCTGTAATAAGGGCCCAGTTCCTGGCTTAATCCCTTGAAAAAAACCTGAGTTTCCTTTGAAGTCATTCAAAATCTGTAATTAAATATGTTAATTTCCTGGTCCCTCTATCCTATGATATTTTAAGTCACTACAGTTTTTATTCCATTTTCCCCTACAATCCTAAAACCAATTAAGAGGTTGAAAAATGACTTTGAATAACAAAGATTTTGTGAGTCACAAAATGGTTCTTGCTAAATTTGTGTATCCAGTCATCTATAAACCAATAGACATTAGCAGGGACCACAACAAGACAAAAAAAGAAGTACCAGGTCCTCAAATTATATGTGTTCCTAGAATTATATCTTACCAATTGAAGAAAGTTTGACGCTGCTATCCTATTTTCACACATAGACAAACCAACCACCAAATATTTATTGAGTACCTGGTATCCTTGGCATTATAACACATGTTTTGGGGAGGGGAGTAGTGGACATACAAGGAGAAAAGTTTCACTTCAAGATGTTTATAATCTAGTTAGGGAGAAAAAAAATTACAAATAGCATCACTGCAAGATAGCATTGGTTTGTGTGACACAGGGAGTGTTTGCAGTTAAGAGGAGAGAGAGATTAGTTCAGAGGAGTGTGCATTCAGTGAAGTCTTCAACGAAAACTATGTGGAGTGAGGCTGGAGAGAAAAAAATTTAGTGTCTTCTAATGTGCCAGGAAATATGCTACCTGCTTTATCTCTTTTAACTTGCTCAAGGTCACACAGTTATTAAGAGCTAGTAAGATCTGGGACAAGAATCCAGATATGACATTATGTGTATTTCTCACTCAGAAACATGCTAGCCTTGAAGGATGGAGAAAACAGATAAGGTGAGAAGAACAACATGAGTAATGAGAAGAGTGATTTTGAAGTGTGCTGTGCTGAGGAGATTATTGCAAGAGCAAATATGTTGAGGAGTCTTAGGAAAATAACATCAAATAGATACAAAGGGAAGTGACAGATGATATTTCCAACCTTGAAAGCCTCAAAGAAGAATTTGGACGTAATGAGGTAGAAATTCAAATCAAATGAGATACGTGGTAAGATGGAACACACTAGTTTTTCAGAGGTTGATAGGGTAATAAGAGGTGAGAGAGGAATGGAGTCAGTATTATATAGTAGAGCTGGAGAGTCATGATGATAAAAAAAGGCAACTTCATTAAATAAGCCAGAACATATGCACCTCAGCGGAGCTGTATCTCCAGCCTTTAGCACAGTGCCTATATAATAAATGCTCAATAAAATTATGGTGATTATCATAATGAGTGAATAAAGGAATGAATGATTACGGGAGATATTTCTGATATCATGGACGTAAACCAGACAGAAATTTAACTTGACACTAAGAAAATGCTTTGGAACACAAATGAAATTATTTGTGCTAATAACTAACAACCATTTAAATCATTTCTTAACAGTTATCAAATAGGCTTGGTATGTAATGAGTGCTCAAGATAGTATTTCAAAAATTAAAAGCAGCTAAAATAAGAAAGCATTTAATGTGTCATTATTGATGACTTTTAAAATATTCATGTTTGGCTGGAATGAAAAGAAACAGGTGATCTCAATCATTGCTAAATATTAAGGTTTTATTTTACATTCCTATAGATAAATACAACTACCTAACAAATGTCATGACTTTATCAGTAGGCTTAATGACAGTATCAGTATCATAAAATTTGATAACTTTTTATAATCCATTTTGGAAAAAGTTTTCCAATTTGTTTCCACAAATCAGAAACAAGGATCACAACAAAAAAATTATGCTGAAAGGTTTTCTTGTTTCTTCTTATTCTATTTTTACATTTATATGAATACACTGTGGTAACAAGAAAAAATATTTTTATGCATTTTATATGACACACTGTTCCAAGCATACAGTGAACGCTTATACAAAATCATTTTTAGAATTAAAAATCTAGAATAGAAATTCTGAAATAAAGGATAAAAGTAACTAGTTTTGATTAAAATAAAACAAACCACTAGAACCTTCCCAACTACATAAAAAATTAGCCAGCCAATTTTGAAACTTTCTTCCTTCAGATTTCTTGATTAGTAAGTACAGTCTGCTTTTTACAGTACAGGTATTTTTAAACCATATAGAACATTTAAAAAAAACTATTATTCATACACACACACACACACACATACACACACACACCATTAAAAACATAAAAGAAACACAATGAAATGGAAAAAGTATTTGCAAATCAAATCCCAAATAAATGACTGGTTTCCTTAATATACAAAGAGCACCCTACAAATCAATAATAAAAGACCAACAATTCAATGTGGTAAACAATATGGTTTATAGAAAATAAAATATCAGTGGCTCTTGAACATATGAAAAATCCCCCCTCTCATTCATCGTTAGTAAAATGCAAAATGAAAATACAGTAATATTGGATTTTGACTCTATCAGATTGGCAGAATTCAATAAGTTTGATAACACCCTGTGTTTGCAAGTGTTTGAGGAAACCGGCACTCTCACACATTGGTGATGAAATCAAATTCATCTAACTTCTGTTGATGGCAATTTAGCAATATTTGACAAATATTGTCAATGTTTATCAAAATTTAAAATGCACAGATACTTCAGAACAGAAATTCTACTTCTAGCACTTTTTCATGTATAAAATGACACACATAAAAATATTAACTATAGTATGTTTTTATAATAGCAAATGAAAAAAAAGAAGAAAAAAGCAAATGAATGAAACTAATTTAAAGCAGTATTGGTAAACACATTATAGTACATTTGTGTAACTGGAAACTTGGTAGCTGTTTAAAATAAGGATCTTTAAGATACTGCTAAATGACAAAACGCAAGGTGTACAACAGTAAGTATAGTGTGCTTCTATTTAGGCCAAAAGAGGGAATATATATGTGATCGTATATTTACATAATATCTCTGGAAAGATACCTAGTATCTAGTAGGAGTGGTTGATTTCAGAGAAACTGGGAGGGGGGGAATGGGAGATATTTATCTTTACTGGATAACCTCTACATTAGGTTGAACTATAAGAAATTGCCAATACTGAACTGTTTTTGATATACAAAAACATCAATTTCATATGGTTCAAAAATAACATTACAATATCTACTCCTCCATGCATGTGTTTCCTATTATTAAAAAGGCATTTTTTTCCTTTTTTTAATTGAAGTATAGTTGATTTAAAATATTGTATTAGTTTCAGGTATACAACACAGTGATTCAAAATTTTTATAGATTACACTCCATTTAAAGTTATAAAACATTGGCTATATTCCCTGTGCTGTACAATATGTCCTGGTAGCTTATTTATTTTATACATAGTAGTTTGTACATCTTAATCCCCTACCCCTGTCATGTCGCTCCCCTCTTCCTTCATCCCACTGGTAACCCTGGTTTGTTTATATCTGTGAATCTGTTTCTGTTTTGTTATATCCATTCATTAAGTTTTACCTTTTAGATTCCACATATAAGTGATAACATACAGTATTTGTCGTTCTCTGACTTATTTCACCAAGCATAATAACCTCTAGGTCCATCTATGTTATTGCAAATGGCAAAACTTCATTCTTTTTTATGGCTGAGAAATTTTCCATTGTATATATATATATATATATATATATATATATATACCACATCTTCTTTATCCATTCATCTGTTGATGGACACTTAGGTTGCTTCCACATCTTGGGCTCTTGTAAAAAATTCTACTATGAACACTGAGGTACATGTATCTTTTTTTTAAAATTTAATTAATTAATTTATTTATTTTTGGCTGCATTGGGTCTTCATTGCTGTGCACGGGCTTTCTCTAGTTGCGGCGAGTGGGGGCTACTCTTCATTGTGGTGCGCAGGCTTCTCACTGCGGTGGCTCCTCTTGTTGTGGGGCACAGGCTCTAGGCACATGGGCTTCAGTAGTTGTGGCTCGCGGGCTCTAGAGCGCAAGCTCAGTAGTTGTGGCACCCAGGCTTTGTTGCTCTGTCGCATGTGGGATCTTCCCGGACCAGGGCTCGAACCTGTGTCCCCTGCATTGGCAGGCAGTTTCTTAACCATTGTGCCATCAGGGACGCTCACATGTATCTTTTCGAATTACTGTTTTCATTTTCTTTGGCTATATACCCAGAAGTAGAATTGCTGGATCATACGGTAATTCTATTTTTCGTTTTTTGAGAAACCCCATACTGTTTTCCACAGTGGCTGCACCAATTTACATTCTCATCAACAGCGTTCAAGAGTTCCCTTTTCTCCACATCCTCTCCAACATTTGTTATTTGTGGGTTTTTGATGATAGTCATTCTGACAGGTGTGAGGTGATATCTCATTGTGGTTTTGATTTGACTTTTCCTGATGATTAGTGCTGTTTGAGCATCTTTTCATGTGCCTGTTGATCATCTGTATGTCTTCTTTGGAAAAATGTCTATTCAGATATTCTGTCAATTTTTTAATTGGGTTGTTTGCTTTTAAATATTGAGTTGTATGGGCTGTTTATATATTTTGGATATTAACCTCTTATCAGTCATATTATTTGCACATATTTTATCCCATTCAGTAGACTGTCTTTTCATTTTGTTAATGGTTTCCTTTGTTGTGCAAAAGCTTTTAAGTTTAATTAGGGCCCATTTGTTTCCTTTGCCTGAGGAGACAGATCCAAAAAAATATTGCTACAGTTTCTGTCAGAGTGTCTGCCTATTTTTTCCTCTAGGGCTTTTATGGTTTTCAGTCTTACACTTAGGTCTTTAATCCACTTTGAGTTTATTTTGTAGATGGTGTGAGAAAATGTTCTAATTTCATTCTTTTAAATGTAGCTGTCCAGTTTTCCCAGCAGCACTTATTGGAGAGATTGTCTTTCTCCCATTGTATATTCTTGCCTCCTTTGTTATAGATTAATTGATCTTAAGTGCATGGATTTATTTTGGGGCTCTCTATTCTGTTGCATTGATTTATGTGTCTGTTTTTGTGCCATACTACAGTGTTTTGATTACTACAGCTTTGTAGTATAGTCTCTAGTCAGGGAGCATGATACCTTCAGCTTCGTTCTTTTTTCTCAAGATTGCTTTGGCCAAAAAGGAAGTGTTTTAATAAAAGCTGCAAGGCATGCAAAAGGTTTTGTTGTCTCTTACCAAAATTATTATAGTGTCATCAAATTAACTTAGGACATGGTCAATTATGTAGATGGCTGGGGAATGGAATGGCCAAGAGGGAAACAGCATAGTTTTTCTTTGGGAGGTAGTGTAGCGTAGAGGTTAAGAGCCCCATTTATGGAATGAGACTGCCTAGATTTGAATCTTAGCTGTGTGACTTTGGGAAAGTTAAATTATCTTTCTGTACCCCAGCTTTGTCTGTACAATGGAGATAGTAGTAGTGCCTAACTCAGCAGGCTATTGTTGGATAAAATAGACCTAATGTCTAATGTGCTTGGATCAATGCCTGACACATAGTGCTCCACAATGTTAGCTACTATTATCATCATCATCACCACCATTATCATTGTTATTATTATTATTAACATGGCTTACTCACTTCTCCAGAGCTTCAAGCTCACTTTTATCCTTTTGTTCTCTCCTCATTTTCCTTCCAAAAGCCCACAGCAATTGTGCTTGTTTTGGATCTGTTTGCCCTCAGGTGCAGTATTCATGGTTCTCCTCCTCTGTTCCTTATCCCTGCTCCCCATTCCTAGGTTTCCATGTCAGTTGACTCTTCCCTTGTCCCTTCACCCAAGAGGCAGTGGTGGCTTCCTTCCATTTCTTATTGTGGTGGCCTCAGTGTCCCATATTCAGTTCTTCAGTTCCTCCACGATTTGTGTAACCAAGTTCCAATGTTAACTCCCTCTATTTTAATTTCTATTTCTCTCTTCCTGATTAGACCTTAACTGACACAGTAGGGCCAACACAAAGAGGTGTGATAAAGGATGGAAGGTAGGCAGGATGTGATTCACGTTGGTGGCCAGGAATGATTCCAGTTCCTGACCAGTCTTATTTAACTGAATCCTATGGGTATGAACTTACACTGAATGTTAGTACTGTGGTAACCAAGTCTTAACAGGATTTAACATTTTCACTAAATCAAACAAAAAAGTTATGTCTGCCTTGATGGCATATATCTAATGTTTCCATTAGCAACTGCTGGAAACTATTAATTAAAACTCTAGAGTAGGCCTAACCAGTACTGAAAGGCAATGCAGCATCAGTAGTAATGCATCATCAATTGAATGTATTTATGACTGTTTCCTCATTATTTCCTAATGAGGAATTCAAGAGGCTATGCATGACTGTAAATGGCTGGCAGGCTACTACATCAATACCTTGGGTCTGTCAGAGTCAACTCAGGGTTTTAGAAATGCTTGTTTATACACTCCACGGAGCCCATGTGCATAAAATAAAAGGTTTACTCTCTACTTATCCTCCACCAAATCATATGCTGTAGCCCAAGTAAATACAAATAAATACATAAAACAATGTAACTTACAGTGCTCTACAATGTTTATGAAGGCAATTTTCAATTTGGTCGCATGAAACAATACACTAAGGAAACATTCCTAAAACCAAGACACAATTGACTTACTCTGTTAAATCCAGGGATTTTTATTCCAACCCTGATTTCATTATACAGTAAATTATAACATTCTAATTGGGACTCTACAAAACACCAGACAATATTAAATTTTAAATGACTATTGTCCTCTGAAATCATTGCCAGAAAAATTATGGGCAGAAGCTAAATAGATTCTATTTTTTTTCTTTAAAATACCATCAGTATATACATAGCATTTTATACTTCAGAGATAATTTTCAATAATAAAAGATTCTCTGTTAATTAAAAAAGAAGTAGTTTAGGTGAATAAAGCAAATTTTATCTAAACACTGTACTCAGGGAAATAAAACTGATTTAAGACATTGTGAATTGTTCGATGAAACAGAATCGTTCAATGAAACAATCTGAAAAGACTTGGCAAATAGTTATTTGAACTTTAGATAGACTAGAAGAACTCGTATGAAACAAAAGCACGTAAAATAGCTGAGAGAAGGATTCCTCTGTGCAAAAAATAGTATTTGTTTCAAATTTTAAGCAATTTTAAAGGAAATTACTTTTACTTAGGGGTTTAACATATTTGAAAAAAGTATTTTAAAATCTTGTAAAACTGTGTTAATGAAAATAAATTGGATATGAAGTTTGAAAATGAATGGAACATGTTTCTGTTTCTTTCTAAATATTTTGGAAATTATTCTATCTGTGAATGTATCAAGAGATGATTACAAAGATGAAAATCATACAGCTGTCATAAAGACAAAATCAATCATTGGGCATAAAATGGTAATTACATTAGTATGCTGGAAAGAAAGGAGATGATAAAACACAACAAAATAACCTTTCTTTCGGACCAACTTGCAAAAAGACTCATAAGAATTATAGTTCATTAAAAAGCAAACGATTAATATATGCATGTATGTATATATGTGTGCATGTGTGTATGCAGTTGTGTATGTGTTCACGCAACATATTTAAAATATATACAAGAGTTCAACATAGGCTAAAGAAACACTCCTAAGCACTTGCTTTTGGAAATATAGAAGAATGATTCACAAGTTGCATATCAGTTATTTCGATGTAAACGAGTGCTTAGAAAGTGTTTGAAAACACTTTGGTTTCCCTGAAGTATTGTATGCTATTTGCCACCTTATTCTATGTCTGAATTTGCTTATCACCTTACACAGAGCAATGGGATGTAGCCTAGCCATTGCACTCATAATCATAAATAATTAATAGTTTCAGGATTAATAGATTTTACTATACAGAATTCATAAAATGGACCATTTGCTGTAAAACTTTAAAAATTACCTTAGTTATTTTGGATTAGTATTTTATCATTGTCATTTGTTATAAAAGGAACAAGGTACTTTCATAATTAATTATCTGTACACAGCCCATTTGAGATTTGTCAACTTTCAAAGAATATTCTCTTGCCTATGCATCATACTTCATGTGTTTCTAAAGCAAGATATATGTTTTAAGTTGTCTTTCAGAGTGCATGAGATTCTCACAGCAGCGGCAACTATGTGATTTACATACACTACTCGTTCAATCTTCACAACAAACCTGAGACTAAGTGGGATTCTCCCCATTTCATAGAAGGGGAAACTAAGACTCCGAGATGTTAAGAAAATTGCCTAAATTACATGACAGCTAAATGACAGAACCAGGATTCTAATGTAATCTTTTCATACTCCAAAACCTGTGCTTTCTCCACTGTGCACTACTGGCTCTCCATGAGACCACTGGCAGAGGAAAACAAGGCTATATTAAAACATTAACAGCGTAACCCTGCCCACACTGGCGAGAAGGAAAAAACAACTTCTAGAGAATGTTATGAGATTATTTATGCATTTAATCTAATGTATTACACCTTCTCCATTTATGATTCTGTGTGAAACAACTGATGCTTGAAGCTTCTCCTGGGACCCTGAGAAAACCTTCAATCAGCTAATCAAAAATTCAAGAATGTCCTCTAGATTCTATTTAGTGAGGCAGGAAAGTCACTAATTTTTTTTTTTTAATTTGCAATGAAAAGGGTTAAAATAAAAAGGAAGTGTGATGCTCTGTTAATCATAAAATTCAATCAATTAATATACTTCATTTCTAGAACATTTATATTAGTAAAAGCTTTACTCTATTTAACTTGCTTTTAACATAGGTTTATATGGTGAGTAAATGTGATAATGCCTAGAACAGTGCCTGGCCCATCAGTTACTGAAATTTTTAGCTGTTGCTGTTGTTCATTTGTTCATGCAACAAAAATTTACTAAGTGCCTAGTATGTTCCAAGCACAATTCTAGGTGCTGGAGACAGACTGGTAAATAAAACAAAGTTCCTGCCCTCATGAAATTTACCTTTTGGGGATATAAATGTGATGTAGTAATGTGGTTGCTACTTTTATTGTTATCTTCTTTCTTATCATGCTTATCATTGTCATTTCTCAACCAACCAACAACCCAGGATACACCATCTCTGAACTTAATACCATGATTACATAGTCTTCTCACTATCAGGAGCACCTTTTATAAGACAGGATTAACCCATAATATCTTTTAGGACTCTCTTAGAGAAGTTGTCTGGCTGAATCTCTTAAGCACCTGAAAGGACAGTGAACTGGGATTTCCTTGAGTTTAGAGAACACGCTGAACAAACTGTTTTATATGCTAAACTGCTAATAAATGTTAATAATATATGTGTATATGGCAGGATTTGGTTTGAGATTTGCTTTTACTGTAACCTGATAGTGAGATTTTGGAGAGAGTAACCCTCAATCATCTCAAGACTTCTCCAGAGGCTATCGTTACTTATTAAAAAACCCTAAAAGTTCTGCATGCTCAGGTCAGTCCACAGCAGAAAGCTGTCAGGTTGTGTAAGAATACTTTAAACATTAAAGAAGAACTAAACAATTTGCCTAAGAGCAAATAGTAACCTCACAGTAAGGTCACTGCAAGGCTGTACACCCCAGGCCAATTTTGGACAAAATAAGATAATGATGACATGAAGATAAATGATTCCGGGAAGATAACAATTTAATCTAATCCAAAAAATTTTAAACACCCCAGCCACAAATTTCAGTGCCTCCTGGTCTTAATCAGGCTATGGATTATTCTTATTATTAACAGCAATATCAAGAAGGACTTGCATGAAATAATTTGAGAAATTTATCTGAATTTCAAAACTTCCAGGTGCTCCAACCAATCCTAAATTTAAAAATATTTTCATTGCACAATCTTATGAACCAAGTCACTTAAAATTAAAAAAAAAACAGGACAGCAAAGAAGAAGGTACAAGAAGTTGGTGAATTTTTATAGCACCTTAAAAATCTCAAAGTGATATACCCCCTGTTTGATTCTTATGACATTCAACTCCATGAGGTGCAATCCCTATTGGCTATATGAGAAAAGTTATATAGATAGGTTCAGTGACTTGGCTAAAAGCTTGACATGTCATTGATGTCATTGGCAGAGTGTAAACCAGACTCTAGAATTGCCACTAGATCATGTGGTCTCAATGGTTTGACACCTAGAGTCTAAAGCTCTAATTCTTTCTTTATTACAGAGTGTTATAACGGAAACTTTTCCAATACAAAGTCTTTTTCAGGCAACAGGCAAAAGAACATAATGCCTGAGACAGTAGGAGAAAATGTTTCTGGCCTATATAATTGTAAGAAACTTCTTCCCCTTCTTTAATTACTGCTAACCTTCACTCTCTCTCACGCATAAGCACCATGAAATTCTCAAGTTCCAAGTGTTTAAATTAATCTGAATGATACTGGGCCATATGAATTTAAAATATTCCAGCCCCATTCCTTTTTCATATATCGGTCAATGTATTTTTGTCCTAGTGTTGCCGTCCCAATTTCACTTTCTGACATGCGGCCCATCATTTTCATTCCAGTTCTCCCCTGTATCAGACAACTCATTTCTCTTTCTGCTTGGCTTTTACTTATACTTTTCAGTAAGTCATACATTATTTTCATGTCTTCTCTTATTCTGATTACATAAATTAGAGTTTATTATCTTATCCAAAGTCAGAGAACCAACCCCCACCCCTTCACTGTTGAACACACACAGACCTTCAATTTTTATTCTTTCCATCTGGGTTCTCTCTTAATTCATCTGATGAGTAGAGATTCACTTGTGAAAATAGCATCCAATTTATATCTTCTGGGGGTTTCAGAGAGAAGAAGAGAGATCTCACTGTTTGCCCAACAGTAATCATAAAGTCCTCACATTAGAAGCATTCTTGAAGGTCACTGAAAGCAATCACTCGAAAAATCTTAGATAATATTTCTCCATTAAATATTATCGTTACTGGGAAAGTGAACTTCTCACACTTGTATTGTTTTCCCTCAGTGTTCTGTATTCTCTATCAATAGGTAGTTTCTATTAAGTGTACAGCTACATAATTCAAATAACCACATAATCTCTTTGGGATCATAGTCGACTTAATGCAACCCCCTCATATTGCAGGTGGGGAAACTAAGGCCTAGAGAGAAGCAGAAACCTGCTCAGAGTCGCATACTCAGGTGGAAGATATCCCGGAAGCCACATCTCCTGCCTTACAGACCAGTCCTTTTCTTCTGATATAACCTATACTTAACATATTGCCTTGTCCTTTTGAGTAAGTATATGTTGTCTTCTATTTGATAAAGGCAAAGATCAACCAAAGGCTGAGTTCACTCTTCCTCCTTTATGTAACCCTCTACAACATCTAGAATAATATCTGGGAGCAGCAGTTAATTTATAAAATTTCATAAATATGCTCTTATTTCCTTCTCCTAATTTTCAAATTTCTCAACACATTAAGATAAAACAGATTTACCAGTGACTTACTAAATACTTCCCTTATTTGTCATTTATCAATATCTTGTTCTTATCAGCATTTAGTTGACAATCTAACTCCAAGACTGAATTAGCATTGCAATTAAAATTCCATAAGATAAGTGATCACTACAGACATGTGGCTTCTTGTCCTTCCATTTCTGAGTTACAAATAAATCATCATGTCAACGGGATACAGGATGAAAAGTTGCTTAAAAATAGACATTTCTGCACAGCGTTCAATTGGTATAATTCCCAAGCTTGGATAAGATGATGCGCTACGTCTTATCCAAGATGACTATGAAAAATTAGAACAATTAGAAAAGTACACACTGTGAAAGCTATAAACTTCTATGACATTGATTATTATCCGTTTAATTTACTATAAAATATTTCACAAATAGACAACTATTATTTGAAACTTCAAAATGAACTGTTGAAGATTTTTTTCTGTAAGTGATTTTTAAAAGGCAAAGGAGGGCTTCCCTGGTGGCACAGTGGTTGAGAGTCCGCCTGCTGATGCAGGGGACACGGGTTCATGCCCCGGTCCAGGAAGATCCCACATGCCGCGGAGCGGCTGGGCCCGTGAGCCATGCCCGCTGAGCCTGCGCATCCGGAGCCTGTGCTCCGCAACGGGAGACGCCACAACAGTGAGAGGCCCGCGTACCGCAAAAAAAAAATAAAAGGCAAAGGAGAAGAATTTAGTATAGAATAAAGTATTTCAACCAATTTTCCCTTGCCACTCTATTGTGAAATGAATTAATCAAAAGAGCAGGGCATTTGGTGCTGGTGGATGCACTGGTTTTGCAATTCACTCTTTTATAACCCATTGCTTCACAGCCTGATACTTAGGGGCAAAGATATGAGCTTTAAGCAGTCAAGGAAGTTTACTCAGTGATAGCCTGAGCTAGGCTTGGGAATGGTTTAGATCCTATTCTATAGAAATAGTGACAAGAATATCTTGGGTTTGAGTCACTTACATAATAGAAAATTCCCTACTTAGGGAGATGGACTAGCCATCTCAGATCACTGTGGTCCATTTATGGCATGGTAATAATAGTGTACTGTGCAATAGGAATAATAGCTGTGGCAGAGACTACAAGCTCTATCCACCAAAATCTGTCTTCTCTTTCTTCCTGAGTAACATTTATAGAAATCACGTGACTGCCCAGCCAGAGACCACATTTTCCAGCCCCATTTCAACCAGGTGACCATGTGCTCACCAATGGAAGCCTTAACACATTGCAAGTATATTCCTCCATTCTTTCCAACTTCCTGTCTGCTGGAATTAGGATGTAGTAGGAGAAGTTTCAACTATCCAGATGATAACAGTGGCCCTAGGGATGATGGAATAACGTGAAGAGATGAATCTGGGTCTCTGCATGGCTGTGTGCAGCAGAGGTATCTGCTCACCCACCTTGGACCGTTGCATGAGAATGCAATAATTTTCTTTGCTGGGTCTTTTTGTTACAGCAGCTAAGCCTTTTACCCTAATAAATGTACAAATATGCCAGAAACTTATTACACACCAGAAAGTATTTAAAGAGCTTATTATTACTTGTGTCCATTGCATCCATCTACTTGTGCCAACATGCTCCCCATACTTTGGGTCATAACTGAAATGCAACTTCTCCACAAATCTTCTCCCCATTTACCTCCAAGCTCCCACTAGCTGAACACAACCTTGTTTGTTCCTTTCTCACGGGACTTCTCATTTTCTAACCTCATAAGGTAAGTTTTGTTTGTGTATGTCTTATCTCTTCTACCAGAGCAAACTTCATGAGAGTGAGTTCATGTTTATTCTCCTGTGTAACCTCTAAAGTGCTAGTACTGTGCCTTTCTCAAGAATTGCTTACTGTCTGAATGAAGGACTGAAACATTTGAGCTTCATGCTGTTTGTCTATAACCCACTGTTGTAGCTGAGTGAGCCTGGAGCAAGGACATATTTGTCACAGGCAACAGAAGCAGAAAAGAATCTAGGTCCCAGAATCGATGACAAGTTGACCTCAAAACAACTTTTACCTATGACCTTGCTATCTTATGTCTTATGCTGCTTTCCGTTTCCAGCATTTCATAGCACCAAAGAAGATAAAGGATGCATGTTAGTTACCTTAAAGAGTTTACATTCACTTCTGACCAACCCCTGACTGGATTGTGGCAAAGTGCTCCTTCGTGGCAACTTTTGTCCCTTTACAAAAGCTTAGTAGAGTCAGGCACTGAATAGGCCAAGAACCATTTCGAGTCGAAAACCTACACTGTTATATTAAGCTGCTTTTCTTTCACTTGTCCTCACGTGCCACCATCATTTTTACAATATGGCAGAGACCTGTGTGTTATATGTCATACTAAGGAGCAACAGGCATTGGTAAAACTGGAAACTTACCTGAACTTTTCAAAGAAATTACTCAGAAACAGATAAATAAATATGCTTACCAATTTGCACATGAGATCTTGGGCTGAGATTTATTATTTTTTTCCTACCGTTCTAAATCAATGTAAAATAGGAAAGTTTGAGCAAACAGTCTAACAAACTTATTTTCTTCTTTGTACTTTGATATGTCATCATTCAATAACATTTCTCAATTCCCTGTGCCAGGCAAAGAGGAAAGTGAAAAGACAAAAGTGTAAAACACTAAATAATAGTTTTTTATCTGTGAGCCTAAAAGGCTAGTATGAGAATATACTATCCTTACAGAGTTCGTTTTCTTCCTTTACCTGAAAATATTTTAAATTTATGAAAGTAATGTAGGTTTCATACACTCATTGCCCAGAGATGACCATCATAAACAATTTTGTGGACATTCTTCTGGTTGATTTAAAACACATATAATTATGTTTCCCAAGAAATCGTGATCATTACATAGACACTGTTTTATAATTAGCGTTTTTTCCACTTAACACATCATGAAAAATGTCTCATGTCATTAGTCTTCTAAAGCATTATGGTTAATGCTGCATAATGTTCTGCTGTACAGATATACCCTAACTTATTTAACTAGACCTCCATTATAGGACTTCCCTCCTGTCTCTATGTCTCTTTCTTCCCTCACATTTATTTCATTTATACCTAATTACACAAAATGTGGGGGTAAAAATACTTATCAATTATTTAATAAGATATTTTAAGAGGAGTTTGCTTTTGTCAAAATTTTTCTTAAAAAGTTTTAAAAAGAAAATTGCTGCTTCTTTAGCCAATTAAAGGTAAATGAGGCAATGGGACTTCCCTGGCTGTCTAGTCGTTAAGATTCTGCACTTCCAATGCAGGGGGCACGGGTTCCATCCCTGGTTGGGAACTCAGATCCCATATGCTGCACGGCGTGGCCAAAAAATAAAAAAATTAAAAGGTAAATGAAGCAAATATCCCTGACTATGGCTCTCTGCACCTGTCAGCATATCTTTTCCTTAGCTGCTATATCCACTGTAGACATTTTTTGTTCATGCACTTCATGGAGGGCCACAAAACAAACACATGAAGTGGGGTTAGTAGCCACGGGATGGAAGGAAGAACCAAATAGGTAAGTATAAGAGGGAGTATCACATACATGCATTTACATAGGCAGCCTGTAATGAAATGTGTGTGTACTTAATTCCCAATAATCTTATAATTTTCATCCCCAGTCTTAAAATTACTATTATTTCCATTTTACAGATTAGAAAACTTAGTTTCCAAGTATTTAAACTAAGATCACACAGCTGGTAAGGGGCAGCATCAGAATTTGAGACTTTGAGTCTGTTTGACTTCAAAGTCCATGCTCCAAACCACTGCCAGGGTGTTCTTATCATGTCCAAATAAAACAATAGCAGGATGTAACTTAGAAAATTACAAACACAATCCACTTAATGTGCAGTATTACTAATGTGCATTATTACTTCCTTTTTAAAAATTTATTGGAGTATAGCTGCTTTACAATGTTGTGTTAGTTTCTACTGTACAGCAAAGTGAATCAGCCACATGTATACATATATCCCCACTTTTTTTGGATCTCCTTCCCATTTAGGTCACCACAAAGCACTGAGTAGAGTTCCCTGTGCTATACAGTAGGTTCTCATTAGTTATCTATTTTATACATAGTATCAATAGTGTATATATGTCAATCCTGCATTATTACCTCTTACCTTCCATACTTTAAGGCCAGAGTAATGTTATTAAAGGACAGCATTTTTTCCAATTAGAGGATTTCTAGAAATAAACTGATTTCACATCCCAAACTTTTCCTTACCAAAAATAAAATTTTAAAAAGGACAGAAATTCTTTTCTCATTACACACATTTCCTTCCGCTGAAATAAAAAAAATGAAATGGGAAGGTGATGAAATATAGGAAAGTAAGGCAAATATTATTTTTTTTTTTTTACCAGATACAGTTAATTTCTTAACTCTCTACCCATGCTTCCAGGTTGGTTGAAAGAAAACATTTATCGCACATTCAGGCTTGGCTACAAACATCACACCAAACCAAAGCAAAGCACTCCAGGACGGGAAAGACAATGCTTAACATTTTTTTCTCTCAAGCTCTTCCCAGAAAGGTGATAATTTGGAAAATACTGTTATACTATAGACTGATTTTGAATTGAATGATATTCTAACAAGTAGAAAATGACAAGTTTCTCTTTCACACGAGTCAACTTTCTTTATCCCCTTTTAGGTAGAAAACTGGGCAGAAAATATCAATCCCAAAAGATCCAAACAATTCAGGATGACAACTTCTGCATGTTTTTACTCTTAAGTCTATGGGTTATGATATCCATGATTGAAAAGAAAAAAAGAATCAGGCATTAGTTATGCAAGCATTTTTCCTTTTGAACCATCCTAATCCCCAATTAACCATTTTTTGCATTTAACTGATATAAAATATGTGTGCATGATATACTTTTTATATCATTTCAAATATGCAGCAATACTGAATAGGCAATTTTTACTGTAAATAACGTGTCTCACTTCCTGAAGAAGAGCCTGTGGTGCAGGATCTGGCCTTCAGGTCTGTCATCAAGTTTATATTAGTTTGAAAATTGATCAAAGGCAAAAAAGGTTATTAAAACACAAAACCACCCTTTACCAACAAACTTAACAAAGATTAAAAAGATATTAAAACAGCGTTGGGGAAAGTGAGTAATGAGACAGGTCCTCTCATACATTGTTGTCTGTAATATAAATTAGTTACGTTTTTCTGGAAATTAATTTGAAACCATAATAACAGAAATCTTAAAAATGTTCCTCTGTTTGACCTATTATTTTATTGCTGGAAGCTCTCCTAGGGAGATAATCTGAAATGTATGCAAAAATTCATGCAAAAAGTAGTCAGTGTAGAATTATTCAGAATACCGAAAAATTGGAGACACCCTAAATATCCAGCATCAGGGGAATATTTAAGTAAATTACAGAACATGATAGAGCCACTAAAATAATTTCCAAAAAGTTGTTTACTGGTATTATAACTTACATGTGACTAGTGTTGAACAAAAGGCAAGATATGATATAAATAATACAATACACGTTAAATAAAAAATGAAAAACCTGTAAGAAAATAAGCCAAAACGTTGACAGTTGTTCCTTCTGGGTTGTGGGAAAATAAACAGTTTTCCCCCTTCCACTTTTATACTTTTCTGTATTTTTGAAATTTATTGTTCTGTGCTTTCTAAATTTTCTAGTGATCATCTATTTCCTCAAAAATCAGGAAAAAAAAATTTTTTTTAAATCACCTGACAGCAAAGGTTTGGACTCTGTTTTATTGACAGGACCAATATTTGTGAAGGTCACACTTCTGTCCACTGCAACATCCCTTGCTTGTTTCTGACACTAGTGTTGTTTCAAATAGCGAAAATGTGTCACTTTTCTCCAAATTGCAGATTCTTTACAAGAGCAAAGCAAGGCAAGAAAAGTGAATTTGCTAAAAAGTTTATGTGGGTTTTCTGATTTTTATCAAGCCCACCTGGATGACTTTCACTTTCTAGTTGAGAGGCTTGCAGGCAGTCAATATGGAAGCATAAATACTGCCCAAGCAGCCCCATGCGACAAAGGGGCCTCACACTAAACCTGGGAGGGAGTGAAAATGCGATTATGTTGCAGTGAAGTGAATCTGAGGAATTCTTGTGTGAAAATTTTGCTTAGGAGCCCCAAATAAAACTTAGACCTTTGGCTCAGATCCAAAGTCTGTGACCTTCCCAACAGCCAAGGTTCACATTATTATTTTTTATATGAGGGAAGCCCTGACGCTGGGATTTACACCAAAGTCAATAAAACTATCTCCTGCTTCTGAAAAAAGTGTCAATCGGATAAGCAGCATGTGTGTCCTTAGTATCCTGAGAAGAGCCTGGTTATAATGCCAAGTCAAAGGCTATTATCTAGCCTCACTGCATTAAAAAAAAAATTAATGTGCAGTTTAAAATATTTTTGGCCTGATTTAACTAGTCGCAGGTTTTTCCCTTTAGGAAAAGTCAATATAGTGAACACAGACTTAAAAGCATCGGCAAAAAAAGGTAAATTATTATTCACATAGAAAGTCAATCCTTTTCTTTCTATGTATATATTTCAAAAGAAGGTGACCCTTAAAATAGAAAGGGCCCCAGTGCTAGTACTGTCAGATGATATAAAGAAAGCAAGAAATTAAAAACTTAAGATAAAACATTAGGAGTCATGGTCAATTTCAGAGCAATCAGAATGGAAGGTAACAGATTTCAGAAATTTGAAAGTAAATCAAATCAATTTAAAGACAGGCTTTGATTAACAACCATTTACACACATTTTCCAACGATATTTTCATTTCAAACAGTGACTTATCTTACTCTAGGGTTATTTCCTGGAATACTACAGTCCTTCTGCTCTGATATTAAAATCTAAGTATTTATAATGGCTAAAGGATACATTAGAATATCATTCTTTTGAAACACATTTTTCATAATTCTCAGATCTGTTAGAGTCAAGCATGGAATACAAGCAGTGTCTGCTGTATGCTATACTCCTAGTATACTCACTATCCAATTGTTTTAGCCATGACTAAATAAAAGATAAATTTAATTTCTGGCAAGCATTTGCAATTTATGAGTCAAGAACTCTCCGAGAAGAGAATTTGATGCACTTTCCACCTGCCCTTTTATCAACATTAAACAAACAGTATGTTTTACTACAACTCACTTCTGACATTTATCAGTTGCTTTTATTTGTTTCTCTGCCAACCTCAGCCTTGTCAGCGGGACTTCAACATGACAGCAACGGCAGCTCATGCCAGTTAGACCCTTTTCAAATAAACTGTTCTTTTTAGCACAGTACACATTTGATTAGACAAAAGGAATGTAGAGAATGATTATCAAAGAGGCCGAAGGCAAGGAACTAACCCATTCTACATGTACCCATTCCTTTCCTTATTGAAGCAACAGAGACTCCCAACAGAAAGAAGGAAGGAAAGAAGGAAGGAAGGAAGGAAGGAAGGAAGGAAGGAAGGAAGGAAGGTAGGTGGAAAGGAAGAAAGAAACCACAGAATGTAAGTTCTTTGGTGACTTGAAACGCACCATGATATTTATATGTTGTTTGGAAACAATACTGATGATTAGAGTATATTCCCAGGGCTTGAATTAATAACAAGTGATAGAACTCCATTTTTTCATGAATTATTATGAAAGTAGTAGATGGGAATTTTTGTCCTGAGGATTCTACCCACACTCTTCCCACACACATATGTACAAATCCTCTGAAAAAATGGCCTCAAGAAAGTCTCCCCTCTCTTTTATTTAACAAGGCACCACGCAGCTTGCCATCCTGGGCTAACAGCCAGAAAAAGATTACAGCAAAAATAATCACCTTTGCAACATTAAGGAAAACTTGAAACTGGCACTATGATTCAGGGGCTTATTTCTTTCCCTCTAAATATGATACCACGTTTTTGTATTTTATTTGGGAAATGCTTTTCTGCAAGACGTATCTGAAAAAAAAAAAAAAGACTTGTTTTCAACAAATAGCTAGAAGTGCTGAGAGATTTCCTGTTAACACCATGTAAGGCATTCCACTACTTAAAAGGGAATTTAGTGTTGACGAAAGATGCCAGTTTGACAGCCATGGAAAATGAAGGAAGCATCCTTTATTCCCAGGGCACATCATCTCAAAACAAGGAATCATCTCTTATGGTTAAGAGGGCCATACCTTATTGTTTAATATTCATTGAGAGTACACGCATGCTAGATGACGGAAAGATACACAGGAGACACAGTCTGTGTCCTCTAAGACATTACATTCTTCAAACCAACATATCTCAAGTCTCAGGGGCATCATATATGAGACCAGTGGCCTCTACTTTTAAAAGGTCCAAGGCGGGGCTTCCCTGGTGGCGCAGTGGTTGAGAGTCCGCCTGCCGATGCAGGGGACGCGGGTTCGTGCCCCGGTCCGGGAAGATCCCACATGCCGCCGGAGTGGCTGGGCCCGTGAGCCATGGCCGCTGAGCCTGCGCGTCCGGAGCCTGTGCTCTGCAGCGGGAGAGGCCACAACAGTGAGAGGCCCGTGTACCGCAAAAAAAAAAAAAAAAAAAAAAAAAAAAAAGGTCCAAGGCAACAAAAGCTAGTGGGTGAGAGATTCAAACGGGAGGGTGAAATCGCTCAGTTCAGAAATCTTTACTATTTCCTGTAAGTGTTCACCCTGTGTAATTAAAAGTTGGGACTTCTTGGGCTCATAGTTGTGTGCTGGCTGTTACATAGTTTATTATGTTATGATCTGTGGGCAATATTCATCACAACTACCTCTACCCCACCTCCCCATAAAACAAAAACAAAACCCAAAACACCTCTTCTTAAATACTCATTCCTCATGTTTCTTCAAATAGCACATAAAACCTAGAAAAAAACATTTGGCCCCAGTACCTCAAACATAGTAAGTATCCGTGGCACTAGGTATCCCAAGTTAGGTGGTTAGGTGGTCCTGACCTAGCATAAACTGAGAGTGAGCCTGGGAGATATAAGAACTCCCAGGGGAGTTTATTTGTATGAATGAATTAAATAGGGAGTAGGAGGAAAGATCTTTGAGTACATGTATTGTATGGAAATTTGTAGTGAGGGATATCTGGCCGTCAGAGATGGAGAACTGAGACTGGCCTGACGTAACATATTTTCTCTGTCTGCCCCCGGGAGCCCGTATGTTAATAAGGGCTGCTGACAAAAATGGAAGGATCTGTGTTCATGAAGGATTGAGCAAAAGTGAGTGGCGATGCTTCAGGGACCAGGTGGCAAAAGTTGACATAGAATAGGGGAGAGGGACAGTTTGATCATTTCTGTATGGAACACAGTATGACTCTGGCAACACAGCAAGGGCTGAGAAGTAGTGGTAGAGTTTGGTACATTGAAGGGGTGGGTAACATTCGGAGTCCTTAAGGGGAAATTGGCTACATAAAGAGTGCATTAGTTGCAGCAATGGCAATAGAAAGGCAGAGCAGAAAACTGTGAAAGGATTGGCCTTGAGCATGTAAGGTACTGGGTGATTCCAGAAATAACTGGAGAGACAAAGGCAGCGAGAAGCTGTGATCCTGCACATTGCAGGGAAAACCTGTGAGTGCTTATTGGGATGTTAGGGAAATGTGAGTACTGACGTCCACGTGACCTCATTCGTTTCCAGACAGATGAAGGCCTATGGTCTTTGAATAATGAAAAAATTCAAGGCATTTTCTAAACAGGCTGTTGAGCTTATTCACAACCAATCCCACCTCTTACACACACAAGGCTGGCTACAAAGTTAGGATACTGAACTCCACAAGCCCTCGCGAGGGGACCAAAGAGCATCACATACATGTCAAAAGCCACTGGAGTTCCAGACTGGTTTTGTTTGTGTTCCAAGTTTTCAGGTATTCCTGGGAGTAACAGGCTGTGATGATTTAGCACGGAGGCAAGTCCATAGTTGTCTTCGTCTTAGTGAAGGACAATTTTTGAAGATCTGAATGTCCCTTGACTTTTTTCCTTGTTCCCAACACAACATTTTCACAGCTTCATTCTCTGTCCCCTGACTGCTCTACCTCTGGAGATTGTTTCTTTAGTTTTCACAATCCACTGCAGCCTTCTGCCTCTCCTCCCTTAAATTTCTTCTTAGGGCCTGAACTGAGAGCTTCCCTAGACAGCCTCTCTTTCCTAATCTCTTACTCAAAAGTTCTGAACAAAATCCTAGAGCATCTGGAAGTTCCTGCTGATTTAAGGCAGCTCACTCACTGTACCAGTATCCCACAGGCTGCACTGAATACTGAAGTGTATATGTGTGTGATGAGAAATGGTACTCAATGACTCTTGCAAATTTGGAAGCTGCTTCTTTTTCATTATCATATTTTATTCATCAGTGACCAGAAGGCTGAGACTTTAATGAACTTTGTACCAACAGAAATGTATTATATAAGGAACTTCACTCACTGTTTATCCAACAGTCCAGAGAAAAAGCAAGTTTATAGTCTATTAAGGCATGATGAAGAAGAACTTCGGAATTGTCTTCAAAACAGAGTAGTATTTAAAGGATTCTAAACCTTGGAAGTACTTTAATATAGGATCTACTGTTTTAAAACTATGAAACCCCGAATTCGCATTCTGAGAACTAATAATGCAACATGTTAGCATCAAGCTTCAGATGGAGTGGTATTTATTGCATTATGAAAATTGCGCCCTCTGTGAAGTCACCTAAGCATAGCTTGGGAGGGAAAAAGGAAAACCTTCAAGATATGGCAGCAGTCAGTGACTTTCCAACCTCTCCAAGTACATGTTTATCTCAGAGAAATATTTCACTGACTAGCACTTTGTCACACGGCTCACTTCTCATTACCATTTCAAATGCACTTTCTGTGCTCTGAGGTACTTCTCTGCTACCCCAGGGTTTTGCCAAGACACTAAAAAGTTTAGTTGCCATGCATAATATACAACACAAGTTACTAGTATGAATTTTTAACATTGTTTTGCTTTATCACATGCCAGAGTCCCTGGAGATCCTGGCAGGGGGTGCTTATTTACTTATTTATCCCCACCCCCTTCCTTTTTTTAATGCAACCCTTGCTATTGCCCTGGGTGTATATTCATAATAAGAAACTTAAACAAAATTTGAACAAATGAAAACATATGCATCTTAAGGCAACTCGCAAAACAGAAATAAATGCCTGGATGAAAACTTTAGCAGAGGAAAATGAGAGAAATAAATATTATTAAGGGAGTTATAATCATACCTGAACAGAACAGTGCTGTGTAATGTTCAAAACAGTGTCTGTTTCTTAGCCAGCAAAACATATTAGTTAGTATGATGAGAGGGTAAGAGCCTGGCTCTGGGGTCAGACTGCCACTGCCTGTGTTTGAATACAGGCTCTGCAATTTACTAGCTGTGTGGCCTTGGCCAAACTACTGAAGTTCTCTGACTTCGATTTCCTCTTTTGTGAAATGGGAAACATAATAGGGTCTCTCTCACGTAAGGATTAGAGGAGTTCATATACACAAAGCACTTAAAACAGTGTCTGGCAGATAGTAAGTACGCAATGAACACATTAGATGTTATTGACACTATTAGATGTAATAGGAAAAAAGTTTTTGGTGACATGCCTTGTGGCCATCAAAGGATGTCTTTTATGGAAATAGCAAAAAATAAAAGTAGCTGAAAGAAAGGTCAATAGAAATTTTATGTCCTGTACTGATAGGTGGAAATTACTAAGAGCCAAAAGCTAAAAGTTAGGTACACATTACAGGTGAAATTGGTAGAGAGAAAGATGAACTTCTAAACGTAGGCTGAATCAGCTCAAGAGATTTTTACTAACACTTTTCAATGCTAGAGCTATGAGTGGTTATTAAATGATCCCTCTAGGTCTGGAGAAGCATTTCATGGAAAATCACCACCTTACTTTCCAAAATGTCTCTGCCCAGGAGATCCTGAGTTGAGTGAACCACAAATAGAGATGCTTATGTGCTTAGTGGATTCTTGGAGTTGTAGGTTTGGCAATTGAACTGGACAGACTCTACAGTTCATTTTGGCTTTAGGATTCTATGATTCTATGACACACAATATTTCTCATACTTTTAGTACATTACTTTCATGCTTAAAACTGTCCATTAGCTTCCTACAAAGAGTAACTCATTACCTCAATGTCCCATCTATCTTGCTTACCTTTTCTTTTTATCCTTAGTTCTCTACCCCGTAGTCACCAGACACTGTTCCTATTTTTAAGCCATATCCCCAAATATAAATGTACAAATAAGATTGTATACTTTTTCTCTCATTACTGAGAAACAACCATTTATACCACTCTTCAACTTCTCAGGGGCTTTGCTTGCCATTGACAACTTTATCTGAAGGGAAAACTTGGGGGTCATTGTAGATTATGTTCTTTCTTTCAACCCCTAGGTACAACTGGTTACCAACTTCTGTAGATCACAGCATCCAAATAGTAAAATAATATTAATTATTAATTGAAAGCTCACACCAGGCACCATGCCACATCACTGTATGCTCAGAGAAGTTAATAACTTTCCAAAAGCCACAGAGACAGTAAATGGTAATTGCTGGAATTAATAGTTATTTCTGACAGACTCCAAAGCCCATGCTCACACCATGCTGCCTCTTCCATCACCTTATTTCATCTTCCACAATGTTAGTCCAAACCATTATTTCTCATTTGGATCAATGGAACAACCTCTTAATTGGCTTCCTTGTCTCCAGATTTAACCATCTCTCATTCAGTCTTTATTTCAAGCTGCTGCTAGATTTAGCTTTCTGAAATGCAAATGCAATCATGTCACTTGCATGTTCCCCGTTGACTTTAGAATGAAGTCCAAATTCCACAGAGGACATAGAAGGAAGGCCCTTGGTAAAGTAGTCCCTGCCCACCTCTCTAGTCTCAACTCCCCCACGGGTACCTTTTGCTCTGGGTAAACTAAGCTGGCCTTAGTTTCTCCCATAATTCCATGCTCTCATGCCTCTGTGATTCCCACTGCCTGAAAAGGTCAACCCCGTTTCGTGACCTAGACTCCCATCTGTCCTTTAAGACTCCTCAGCACATAGGATGTGCTCAGTAAATATCTTTTGGCTAAAACAACAATTATAAAGGCTATTTCCTTTTCAAAATTAAGGGCTAGAGATGAACATGGGTAAATACAGTAATCTGATTTGCTAAAATGCTATGAAAAGTACATTTGGGGCTTATGCTTCTAGAAATTGTTTTCCCAGCCATGACCTCTCATCTGTAAAATGTTGCCCAGTGAGCAGATCATAATTATGAAATATAATGTTTGGATATTAGGCAGTAGAATCCTTGCCATGTTCATTAAATATACATTAGTTGATATTTATAAATGTTTCATATATATTGCAAAATGTTAAAATACATTTCTGCTCTATGAATGAATTCATTACAACATTTGACTCTAGTTTTTATTAACATCTTACCCTAAGTGTTAATATTTCCCATCCTATTGGGAGCAATAGGACGCATTCCCCACATTAGCTTCTAAGAGGTCACTGATTTGTTTTCAGTTTGCTGGTCACTAAGAGTTGGCACAGAGAGTTACCTTCATAAATGATTCAACGTAATGGGAAATATTAAAATTAAAGAAATAACAGCAAAAATGGGGCTCCAGAAGTGAAAAATGATCATTGGAATATCACTCCTCAGGGGAATCATCTCACTTAGCCATTCATTAAAAGTTGCTTCAAGGACATAGGAAAGAGGCACAGCTGTTGCATGCACAATAGGGGTGTTTTTGGAGGGGGTGAAATTCAGTTTAAAATACATAGTGTGGGCTCTGGAAAGACTCATGACAACTTTGCCAATAAAATGATTTTCCACGGACCACAGGTGGCTTAGTGATATTGGTTTAAGGGATAAGCAGGTGAACATTTTAAATCACAATCTCATGTCAGACCAGTAAAGCACGTTCAACATAACTTGATTTTAAGAACTGTTGTCTAAAATATATCACTTCCTAGGCCCACATTAGTACTCTGTACAGAAGAGTACATATATACCCAAATGATAAATATATTTGTGATTATGTAGGAAAATACGCCTTCCCTCCTTTCAAAGTACCATCTCTCTTTTATCTCCAGGTCCTTTACAACCCCCTCTTTTTTTTTTTTTTTTTTTTTTGCGGTACGCGGGCCTCTCACTGTTGTGTCCTTTCCTGTTGCAGAGCACAGGCTCCGGACGCGCAGGCTCAGCGGCCATGGCTCACGGGCCCAGCCGCTCCGGCAGCATGTGTGATCCTCCCGGACCGGGGCACGAACCCGCATCCCCTGCATCGGCAGGTGGACTCTCAACCACTGCGCCACCAGGGAAGCCCTACAACCCCCTCTTCATCATTAGTGTCCGAGTCTCTCTCCTAGCTCCCTCACAACCCTTACTTCAAAAACTTTGTATCTTCTTCCTCTTTCTCCTCCTCCCTTTTCCCTCCTTCTCCCACTCCTCCCTAGAGTACTTGTAATCAGTCTGACTACTACCCTTTATCTCTATATAAGCATAATAAAATCTTTATCCTTTTGAGAAGGGAGACATTTTTCTTGTAATTTTTTACCTCTTGCATATCCAAGCTCTAGAAAATATATAAAGATTAAAAATGCAGAACCACCTAAGTATTCTGCACCACCATCTTATTTGCCTGACTGTTGAACTGCCCCTCTCATAAAAGTAGACAGTTTCCTGATATTTGGATTTAGCATTAGTCCTCTGTGATGTGTCACATCCTAGAATCAGACTTAAAACACTTAGGAAAACAGCCTCCATGCAATCTCTTGATTTGCTATTACTTTATCTTTGCTTTACTTCCTAGTGCTCTGGCTTTCTAAGTTTGGATCTTTGTCACTCTTAAAGGATTTGTTTGGATCCTTGTTCTCTATCTGGATTTGGACTCTTACTCTACTGATTCCAGTTTGTTAATCCCATGACTTGTGATGTTAATCAGGTTATGTCCCTGGGCTGCTCACTTGCCTCAACCTGGTATGATCTAGATTGTAGTTTGAGCCTTAAGTTTTGCCATCCAACTATGACACATAGATCTTATTCTCTCTTACTCGCTCTGTCTTGACCAGTTGGTTCAGTGACACATACCTCTAATAGAACAGAGTTGAAAAAAAAAAACTACTTATTTCCCTTGAAGGCAATTATGTCTAAAGATGTGAATATGGCTCCATCAGCGTAGGAAACAAAGGCAGAAATGTTCTTTGCTTGGTGAAAATCAGTGAAGTGTAAAATGGGTTATGCTCAAACCATATAAATGCCGCCTCTAAACATATCATATTACCATCCATCAAGAACCTGAAACAATCAAATCTGAGTGAATGCAACACAGCCTCTTCCATACCTAAAATGTCTACTGGGCTTATGGGATAACAAAAGGGAATTACTGAAACTCACAAGGATGATGACAATGGAAAAATATTTTAAATGCGGCTTTATTTTAATTATAGGTTAGACAGGGGAAAAAACACATAGAGTTTTGCAACACTGCAGAGAGGGAAGTTAACTGTTGCATAGTTAAGGTGCAAAAAACCAACAACGCATCGCCAAATATTTTGTATTTTACAGATGTGTATTTTGGAAAAGTATGCTCCCTAATGTTATTCACAAACAGAAAATACATTGCTCACACTTAAAGAAAATGAAATCAAACAGGATAAAACATGAGCAGAGAGACTTCAGACATATCCCCCAGGCATACCAGCTCATCAAACTTGTGAAGAAGAGCAGTTCTCTAGCTATATAGAGAGATTCTTCCTCCACCTGGGCAGATGGGTCTGGTAAATGCATAAGCTTTTGTGCTTAAGCAGAAAGACCAAGAGGAAAAGAAATAAATGTGCACCACATCAGTGCAATCCAAAATTAATCTTATTTTGCTCTGTAATCATAGAGATGCAGTAATCATTTTAGAATTTGAGCTGGATTTTTTTTTTTTAAGTTTGAAAGTTATATGGAAGACAGGAAGATCAAAACAATTGTATTTACAGAAGGCATCTGTCTCTTAACAGGGTATGAAGCTAAGTTTTCCATAATTTGTTTTCCATCAGAAAATTGAAATAAAAGAAAAAGATTGGAAAAGGTTACAAAACCATAAACAAAGTGAAAAGACAAGCCATAGACTGAGAGGAGATATTTTCAATGTATACAGCTGACAAAGGATCAGTATCCAGAATATATGAAGAATTCCTACAAATCAATTAGAAAAACATTAATTACTCAAAAGAAGGAACAGGAAAAGGACAAAATGAGGCAATTTACAGAGGAAGAAACTCCAGTGGTAACTGGTTAACTCTGGGAAGGAAAGGATGGGGTACAGCTTTACACAGGTCTTTAACATTTTATTTCTTTAAAAAGAAAGAGCGTTGTGGAACAAATGTGGCAAAATGTTAATATAGGTTTAATATTGGTTGTGGACACATAAATTTTATATTTTCTGCACTTTTTTGATATGGTTAAAAGGTTTCACACAGAAAAATAAAGTCTGTGTCTGTCTTTAGAAAAGACTAGGGGGCTTCCCTGGTGGCGTAGTGGTTGAGGGTCTGCCTGCCGATGCAGGGGACGTGCGTTCGTGCCCCGATCCGGGAGGATCCCACATGCCGCGGAGTGGCTGGGCCTGTGGGCCATGGCCGCTGAGCCTGCGCTCTGCAGCAGCGGGGGGTGGTGGGGGGTGGTACAGCAAAAAAAAAAAAAAAAAAAAAAAAGAAAAGACTAGGGACAGAAAATGGAGTGCCTCTGTACAAAAGGGCAATGGAGAGTTGCTGATTAGACAGAAGTGACATTATCAGCTCTGTTCATCTAATGAAAATGTTTATCAGCTAGTCATAAAAGGATACCATATTCAGAACAGGGAAATTAATGAAACATCTTCACAGCACTTTTTTCTAAATGAAGTACATCAGTGGTCATTTTAGGCATGGACCAAAAAAAAAAAAAAAAAAGTCCTTTTAAATCATCTGGTCCCTGTCCTTCAGATGTAATCAGCCTCAATCCATTCTGTCAAGTGATTGGACCTCATCTCTTTGGCATATCATAAGTGAAGGAGATCCTGTTTTTAGTTCTGCTTATAGTAAATCCTTGGCTTCACAGCTGAGTGACAGAAGTGGATAGAGTACAGGACTGGAGCCTTGAGAATTCAATCTCTGGCAATGACTTCTTAAAAGCTGGACATGTGGTTTGACCTCTCTGGACCTCTGTTCTTCCATCTTTCAAATGAAGATGATAATATTGACACTACTTTTAAAATATACTTCTTTTCTTGGATACTCATCATTAGATAAATGCACGGTGCTACACAAAAGCCTCATGATAATGATGTCATTGGAACACGTGGTATAAGATTCCCTTATAGTCAAAGGTCACCTTGGTAAGTTCTTTTGGTACCCACCCCCCATCAAATAAACTGTCTTGGGAGGGCCTAGAGATTCATCTACTTCACAGTGATTATAATATGATTATAAAGTATTTATTAAATTTCCCAATTAACCTTCACTGAGCTATGAGTATTCACTATTCATTTTGCAATGAGACTTAGTAATAAACATAGCGGAAACATGGAAAAAACATTCAGACATTTATTTAACTCGCAGAATGACTTCTAAGGTATCTTTATGTGTACAAATTATGTTAGATGGTAAACTTTAGAAACAGCTTAGGACTAACCTCTTGAATGCACATTTGTAGATAAATGTGAAAAAGATAAAGGAGAGGGGCTGCCATATAGCTCAAAAATCATACAAATCTGCCAATGCACGTAGCATATCTCTGAAATGCCTTATATTCCAAAAAGCTGCTGATCTGTTCTCTTTAGGTTAAACAGATCATGCTTAAAATATGTGATACAATGAGATATCATCTCACACCAGTCAGAATGGCCATCATCAAAAAATCTAGAAACAATAAATGCTGGAGAGGGTGTGGACAAAAGGGAACACTCTTGCACTGCTGGTGGGAATGTGAATTGGTTCAGCCACTATGGAGAACAGTATGGAGGTTCCTTAAAAAGCTACAAATAGAACTACCATATGACCCAGCAATCCCACTACTGGGCATATACCCTGAGAAAACCGAAATTCAAAAAGAGTCATGTACCAAAATGTTCATTGCAGCTCTATTTACAATAGCCCGGAGATGGAAACAACCTAAGTGTCCATCATCGGATGAATGGATAAAGAAGATGTGGCACATATATACAATGGAATATTACTCAGCCATAAAAAGAAACGAAATTGAGCTATTTGTAATGAGGTGGATAGACCTAGAGTCTGTCATACAGAGTGAAGTAAGTCAGAAAGAAAAAGACAAATACCGTATGCTAACACATATATATGGAATTTAAGAAAAAAAAAATGTCATGAAGAACCTAGGGGTAAGGCAGGAATAAAGACGCAGACCTCCTAGAGAACGGACTTGAGGTTATGGGGAGGGGGAAGGGTGAGCTGTGACAGGGCGAGAGAGAGTCATGGACATATACACACTAACAAACGTAGTAAGGTAGATAGCTAGTTGGAAGCAGCTGCATGGCACAGGGATATTGGCTTGATGCTTTGTGACAGCCTGGAGGGGTGGGATAGGGAGGGTGGGAGGGAGGGAGACGCAAGAGGGAAGAGATATGGGAACATATGTATATGTATAACTGATTCACTTTGTTATAAAGCAGAAACTAACACACCATTGTAAAGCAATTATACCCCAATAAAGATGTTAAAAAAAAATATATGTGATAATCAGTACCCAACTGCCTATTTGACAACCTCAAGTGAAAAGAGCTAAAAATACCTGGAGATATGCATACGTATCTTCAGGTACGTACACACACACACGTTATAATTTTACTTAGGCGTTAATATGTTACAGCAAAGTTAATATGCCATTTTACTTTTACATTTCAGCTCGATTTCTCTAGCAAAAAAGGAATGAGGTTAGAATATGATTCGCTCTGCTTATTTCAAGGTGATTTACACTTTTTTGTTGATCAAAATAGGGACTTAGTCACCATGGATAAGATATTTCTATGCCTAAAATTACTTCTAGAGAGTTTATACCCAAGGGCTCAGAAAAGTAACACCTTTCCATGTAACTAGATACTTTTGGTAAAACGACAGGCAACAAAAATAGAAAATAGTTAGCTGTTTCTAAACATTATCCTCAGCTGGGTGGAGAAAGCATTTTTCCTGATGCCTTCCTACCTCAGTGGAAAGCACACAGTTAGATAAACACACCATCTTTTGTCCTTTTGGCTAAAGAAAGGGAAAACAGGAGAGCAACCAGATAAGCAATAGAATTTAAACTAAAACTAAACCTACCTACAATATTTAGGGAGCTTGTATTCTGTAAATGAAAGCAAGGACTCCTGGACTCCTGCAAAGGCAAAAAGACTTCCTTGGTACACAACATGTGTTCCCCATTATTAGAAAAGAGTGGACAAAACTCAGCTCAGAGGAGTACCAATCATGTACAATTGCTTCTGCATCATTCCCAGTAACCTGGGGCTTCTCAAAAGCTCTGCATGCAGAGCATAGGTTGTGACCCATCTTGGCTAGCAGGTAAGTAATCTGGCTGCTTCTTTCTGAGAATGATTAAGAAAAAAAAGGAATGAATTTGGAGAGGATTTGATAGACACAGAATCAACATGCCACCTACTGGTCCTTTTACCTGTGGTCAAGACCTACTATGTCTTTATCACCTCAGATGCTCTCAAACCACCACCCACATACGGATCAGGAAGATGTGTGATGCCAGGATCACCTTCATGGAAACAAGAGACCCTACTGGGGATTATATAAACTTCTGAAGATCTGTAAACAAAACCTCCAGGACATATCAAGAACATGTTGAATAACTTTGTCTTTCATGAATAATCACTTTAGGTTTATTTAGGTGATCTGTTTCGTTTTGTTTTCATTTTTATTGGGGTATAGTTGATTTACAATGTTGTGTTAGTTTCAGGCATACAGCAGAGTGAATCTGTTATACATATGCGTATATCCACTCTTTTTTAGATTCTTTTTCCATATAGGCCATTACAGAGTATCGAGTAGTGTTCCCTATGCTATACAGTAGGTCCTTATTAGTTATCTATTTTATATATAATAGTGTGTTTATGTCTGTGATCTGTTTTTCAATAGCTAGTTATACTTGCCATTGAGCAGTTGGCCTCTAGAAAGTCAATGTGGTTTCCTAGAAATACTTCCAAGTTTGCAGCACTTAATGTCTTACTTGCAGTGTTATCAGAGCTGAGTGTAGACAAAATCATGACACAGGTGTTTACCTTTCTTCCCCCTAAGTTTACTATGTCTCTTCTGATATTTTTTCATCACACCTTGGGATTTCCATGCTCTCAGTCTACTGCCTAGAAATCCATACTACCATGACCAAATGCCTAGTCTACCCTCTGATGCAAAGTATGCACTTAACAAATATTTGTGAAATAAATAAATGAATCAATGAAAAAAACCCCAAGGCCTGATAATTTCTCAGAGATGTGGGAAATGACCAGAAAAATGAGATAAGCTCATGGGTTTGAAATAATTAAGTTTGATATGCAAACACTGTCCATTCTTTACTCCCAAGCAGCAGATTCCTTTGCTGATGCTCTATTTATGAAAAGGAAACTAAGTTGGAAGTTGAATGACAACTACACTGCGTCTTAGTCAGCTTGGGCGCCATAACCAAATACCACAGATGGGGTGACTGAAACAACAGGAATTTATTTTCTCACAGTTCTGGAGGTTGGAAGTCTGAGATAAGCGTGTCAGCATGGACGGATTCTGGTGAGGACTTGCGGATGGTCACCTTCTTGCTGTGTCCTTACATGACAGAGCAAACACAGAGACAGCAAACTCTGTGTTTCACCTTATAAGAGCGCTAATGCCATCATGAGAGCCCCACTCTCATGACCTCATCTAAACCTAATTATCTTCCAAAGGCTCGATCTCCAAATACCATCACATTGGGGGTTAGGGTTTAAACATTTAAAATTTCAGGGACACAATTCAGTCCATAGCACACTGGTTTTGTTTTTAAGTTAATTACTAAGGATTTCTAGTCTGAAGGTCAGAATACAGTTAGAATAAATTTCTGGAAAAAAGCCCTGCATAGAATTCTTTGACACCATTACCATCAGCCATTCTATTCGGGTTCCCTTGTATCAATTGATGCCACTGCCTACATAGTCCCACCTCTTCTTTCAAACCTCAGGTCCTCTCATCAAGCATGAACATATCTGTATTAATGAAAGCCTCAAATGCTGTCATTCATTTTGCCTTATCTGAGCTCAAATGCAAGCAGTAACAAGAAGCAATCATGTACTAAGTATCCCTATTGGCACACCAGCCATATTAGAACTAGATAGCTAACAGCATTTCTATTACCTGTAATTAACAAATAAAATTTGTTCCCACTAAGCGTTGTTTCACTTTCAAAATGAGATAGTGGTTTTTTTCTTTATTTTTTGTTTTTATCCAAGCTGCACTCTCTTCGACTTTTCTAGATCTATGCCATTAACTCTTGGAGCAGCTTTGCCCAGCATTCTATTCATCTGGAACCCCTTGTTCTTACGGCTATTTGCCACTTCATTCAGAGCCTAGGAGTGTATTAGCCACAGCTGATTCCTGTTGCCTCTCCACTCCTCCTATTCCTATCACAACCTCCCCCATTTCAGAGACCTGATCCTCACTGCACAACGCCTCCTTAGTTGTTCTGCAGCTAATTTGAACAATGCTCAAAGCTGAGTGGAAGCTAATCAATTTATTTTTCACCTATTTCATAAAACACTGCAGCAGCCCACTGGGAGGAAATTCAGATATCATTAGCAGTTTTCTTTCAACCAAAAAACTGCTTTTTTAAAGGAAGGGTCCAAACTTGATTCTGTTTCTTCTTTATAAATCCGTGTAAGTAATGACGCAGATCTCCGCTGGGCTCCCCTACCTCCTAAGCGGCGCCATGTGGTACTCATAGATCCATTCACTGAGATGCCTACTTTTCTTAGTGTTCTAGTTTGTGTTTTTGTTTAACTTCCTTGAGGTTTTATGTTTTATGGTGCTCTCCTCCTGGGATGCCCGAGGAATGCAATGAACAGATGCATTCAATGACTCATTACCATTAGCAGCCAGAGTGGAATCAAGAACTTTATCAACTTCCCTGCCGCCTCCTTTGGTTCACAGTGGAAGTACATAATGCCTCACCTTCCTCTCTAGATGCACAGTTTATGTAACAGACTTACGTTCTCCAGTTCAGTGCTCTGTGGAATCTTTACTTACCATAGGCAAAGCCTCTCCTTTACTGCTACATCTAGAGTTTACGGCACTGGACCTTCTAGCCAAGTAGAAAGGAATTTTCAAGGGCACACAACTATAGACATACTTTACTATTTTTAGCACACAAACTATTGTAAATGTGTCTTCGAGGTTATCATTTCTGATGTATCTAATAACTCAATACTAGAATCTGTTGCTAGGCATTTAAATAGACACATCCTGACCCAAGTTATTCTCAAGTTCTTATAAATGCATGGGCTACAATCTATAGATCTACATTGGATCTTTAAGGGAAAGTTCCCCTTCTGCAACATTCCCTTTGGTGCTCCCAGCAGCAATTTCTCATTCTTGACGGACTATGTGGTTGAATGGGGTGGTAGCAGTGGAGGACGAGGGGTGGTCATTTTGTACTACGTTTTGAGTGCTTCCTGTAAAAGACTATATACACTCTGATAGCTAATGATAGCTAAGGCTTTTAACCACAGGCCCTTCCACAGAACTAATACTTCATGTTGAAAAATTATGTGTCACTAACTGTGGAGCTTTGGCAAACATGAATAAAAGTTGTGCTGGAGGTAAAACATGTTGTTCACCTGGTCCCTTGAAAATAAACAATCTGCCATTTGGTATTGTATTTTTAAGGAAGTATCTACAATTGGCTTGATGCAGATGGTGTTTATTTTACTGTATTTATATTGCATTCTCTCTCCTTATCACTCCCAATCTCCCACTGTTTTTCAAAATGAGATCCATGGACCATCTGCATCACACTCACCTTTGCAGCTTGTTAAAACGGGAGATTCATGAACCCATCATAGGCCACGTAATACAGAATCTCTGGGGCTGTGGTTGAGAAATCTGCATGTATAATGAGCACTCCAGGTGACCAGGGGTTAAAAATAAAAGAAACACAATTATTCTAAAAATGAAAAATTAATATTTTGTCTCATTTTATAAAACACTGGGACTTATACTTTTTTAAAAAAAGTTTGACAAGGCGGGGAAATTACACGGTGTGACTGGATGTGTATGGGAGGGGGTATGGGAAGAGTCGTGGAGAAACTGGCGTTGAAGTTTAGATCTAAAGGCTGCATAGGACTCTGGTAGGCTGGGAAGGAGATGGGTGAGTGGATGGGGGGAGAAGAGAGAGGAGGAGGATGTTTCAGGCACAGGGAACAGATTATACGAAGGCTTAGAAGTGATAAAAGTTTTGCATGAATAAGCACTTGGCCAAAATGTACCTTTCACAGAAAATATATTTAGACCCAAAGGAGAAGGTAATATGAAATTTCAGGCCTTGTGACAATTGTATAAATACTTTTTTTTTTCTTCTTGGGGGAAGCAGGGTAGTTGGAGGGAGGTTAGGAAGATATATGCCCCAAATCAGACTAGGTGTAAGCCTTGCCCATGATATAGTGCAGGGGAAAAAGGAAGCTTTAGTACTTTCGTCCTGCTAGGAAATTGCTGACCTGCTTCTTTTGATTGTGAAGAAAAACGACTTCAGTGGGTGTCAAGCGGCAGGTGGTGACCACTGTTTCTTTAAAGACAATGTATGAAACACTGAAAATTTATTTCCTAATAAACTTGACTTTCTGAGCTGAACCAAAAAAAAAGTGCCATACGATAAAAGCATAAGGAATAAGAATATTTCCAACTGCTATTAAATATAATCCAAGTGAAGTGATTCACTGTGGCTCAGGTGCAGGCTCCCCATCAATACAATTTATAATGGTTCAGCTTCAAAGCTACACTTCCATTTGACAGTAATTTCCTTCTTTATTTTGTTTTGTTTTAAGTTGACTATAATTTTCAATCACAGTTATCAGTTCATCACTTGGATGAAGGTGACCCAGCAGCCCTTCTTTATCAAATTCCCGAGGTGCCCTTAGATTATCTTTCACAAGCGAAGTCTACAATGGTAACAGGAAAAATAAATTCAAAGATGAGGGTTTATCAAATGCCATCTTCTGTGGGCTGTGTTTTTTATTAAACATGAATCAAATAATCTTCTGAAATGAGGGGTGTGGTTATCCAGAATCACCTTCTTCCCCATTGCATGGCTAATTCAACAATCTTAATTAATAAGGCTTTTATGATGAGTTTCATAAACAAAAGCTGCCATCAATTTGCCAGCCAAATGTATATCTTATTATTTTGAGATATATTTGTATTTTTAAAAGGAATGAAAATTTTCATCAAATGAATCAAAAGGAATGACATGAAACTAGCATGGTAAATGTTGAAATAAATATTTTACAGCTAAATAATTCTAATACTAGTAATGATATCTCTTAAATCAGCATTTCCTAATGTATGGGAATGTTCATGAGTGTTTCAAGAGAAAAAAGTTCTCAATACAAATAAATTTGGGAAACTTTGTGTTAAACACATGTTTAACAGGTTTCTTAATTACAGGATGTCTCAGAGTCTTTAATATGCTGATAGGTATCATCAATTACCAAGAGAAGGATATGGTAAGCAGCATTTCCTAGACACATTGACTGTTTATCTTTTTCAGTGCATAGTTCAAAACTAGGGCTTCACTTTAACATATTTTGAGAAATTAGAATATATTGGAAATAATCATTATTTCTAAACTTAAGAAATGGTATAAATCTTGTTTAATCACTCCTTTAAAAACTGCCTGTATTAAAAATATCTTCAAATCTCTCAAAACATTTCACCAATGCTGTCCTCTAATCAGCAACTTTCAGCGTTGGCAGTGTAGTGTGTCTATAACTTCCAGATTGGACGTGCAATTCAGGGTAATTAAACAAACTGGACTAAGCCAACACTACCACTTTACATGATCGATCCACAAATCGTCGACATAAAATTAATGAAAAGTGTGTGTGTGCAAAACAGAAAGCATGGAGAAAGAAGGTTTATTTGCTTGTTGTATTCCTCCTATACATTCTCCTTCGAAACAGAAAAACTAAATTGGAGTAGCTATCGGAATGGAGTTGTCTAGAAATTGGATAAAATTGAGTGTTTCTGCAGCATTCATAATTACTTTCAGAAGACTGAACAAGCAATGTGGGTCTCAACAAGCCACAATGGTTTGGAATGAGCCTTGGTATTCTGAGTAGGCTTTGTAATCAGCAAATTGAAAAATCTCCATGCAGCCCCAGAAATACCATCCTACAGTGTATCCTTTGGCATTATTATATATTATGAAAGCCACTGTATTTCTTTTTGGGAGGTTATGTATTGTGACATTTTTACATGATAGCTCTCAACAGGCTTTTTAGTACTCTGAGAGATAACCTAGTTTACAGAACTATTTTACTTGTTTTAAGAGGTCTCTAATCATGTAATCATAGATGATTTGGAAATGGCTTTGAAGAAGGACTCTTAGAGCTGTTGAGTTAATAACATGCGTTACCAACATTCCATGATACTTTTTATACTCCCAAAATGTTCACTCTCTAAATGAGCCATTCTCATTCTCTTTCCCTCCTCCTCCTCTCTCCCCGTCTATGTAGGTATGTGTACATAATGTGGGCTGAATTAGAATGAGTACTCTAATTTTATATACCACAAGAGATAGCATCTCTCGATATAATACAGCCCTGAAAGTCATTTTCAAACACTATTAGGATACTTAAGTTTTTTGTGGCCAGCCAAAAGGGCACTAACCTTGCCCATCGTTTCCAGTGCTTTCCCACTCCTACTCATGCCTATGCTCATCAACTTCTACTGCTCTCCCTATGGAGTTGATAAAATGTAACATGTTACTGATTTTGGAAAAGGCCATTCTCTGAAAAAGAATGGGTACTCTCATGTACACACCGTTGGTAGGACTGTAAACATATGCGGACTTCGGGGAGGACCTTTTAGCACTATATATATATCAGATATCTTTGGTTTATTTTCCTATCAAGATATTAAATGCGTATACCCTTTGACTCATCAATTCCACTTCCTAAAGGATAATTAACGCAGCTGCACAAATATGATGCACATGGAATTCACTGTAGTGTTGCTCATGTAAGTAAAAAATTAGAAATGGCCTATTTGCCCCTACATATAAAGGAATATCAAGCCGCAGAGGTAGATCTATATATACTGACATAAAAGGATCTCCAATGTACATTGTTAAGAAAGGGAAGAAGCCAGTCATAAAACACATATAGCATGATCCTATTTAGGTTTTGAAAATATTACAGAAGGATACCTCCCAAACTATTATCATTGAGTACCTCTGGATAGGGGGATGGGTTAAGACAGGGTGGGGTGGAAAATAAAGGACTTTTCAGCTTTATACTTTTGTATGGTTTGTTTCATTTTTGAATAAGCATATAACGCTGTATTAATTGTGTAACTAGTATTTTTACAGTAAAATGATACTGCAATAATCTCTGAAACATTAGTTTCAAAAGTCATATACTCAGAGAAAAGAAATGAGAGGCATTTGATAATAGTTCTCATCAGGCAGATTAAAGAATTATTAAGGGACACACCCATTATTTGTCTTAGGTTTTAGGCCAGTGAAATATCTATTACAGTAAGTCCCCCACACACGAACCTTCAAGTTACCAAATTTCAAAGATGCGAACGTGCGTTTGCATGTCCAATCACGTAAGTTAGTTCATGTGTCTGGCGTACATTGTCACATGTGTGCATCCTCTACAAGTGGTTGTGCTTCTGTGTACTTTACTGTACAATACTGTATATAGTACAGTATCTTTATTTCAAGCTCAGGATGTCTGGAAGCAAGCGTAAAAGAAGTGGTGATGTAGCTGGTACTACTGTACTTTTCAAGGTACTGTACTGTAAGATTAAAAATGTTTTTTTATTTTTTGTATTTGTTTTTTATGTATTATTTGGGTGAAAATTATTATAAACCTATTACAGTACAGTAATATATAGCCATGTTAGTTGTGTTAGTTGGGTACCCAGGCTAACTTTGTTGGACTTACAAACAAATTAGACTTACGAACTCACTCTTGGAATGGAACTCATTCATATGTAGGGACTTACTGTACTTCTTTGAGTACTGTGGCTCATGGACCCTAGAATGTCCCCCATGTTCATGCCCTTATATAACCCCCTCCTTTGAGTGTAGGCACAGCCTATGACTTGCTTCTAACCAACAGAGTATGGCAAAGGTGATGGAATATCACTCCCCTAATTATATTACCACTTAGACATGTAAGACTCATTTTACCAGCATATAATAGAGAGTCTCTCTCTCTTTCTCTCTCTCTCTCTGATGCTGTCTTTGAAGAAGCTGCCATGCTGCGAATGGGCCTATGGAGGCAGTGTTGGAGGAGGTCATCAAAAAGACATGACCACCAGTTAACCCTGGAGCTGAACCTGGACAGTCAGAGGCTCCTCATCCCCTCCCCTGCCCTTGGATTGTACGTTCTGCCCACAGTTCCCACAGTAGGAGTTCTTTCAAAGAAGCAGCCTTGAGAAAGTAAAATGTTGTGGAGACCATCTGGATGGTATAAGTGACCAAACCCAGTTAAGGTCTCTACGTAAACTTTTAAGATTGTGACGAGCTGGTGCAGAGATTTACTCATCTTGCAGCCACCCAAGACAAACCTTGTGTGTAAGTTTCCTTGCTTATTAAAACCGCTACCTACCAATCTGGAGTGGTCTGCATCTTTCTTCAGTCTCTCCTTGCCCTCCATGTATGGGGGCATTTCAGATTTTACCTGGGGAACTCCTGAGTTTGCATACCAACAAGGGGGCCACGTGGCGAGGACTGGAGAGTAGCCTCTGGTATCTTGAGAGCGATCCCTGGCTTATAGCCAGCAAGAAAACAGGAAAGTCAGTCCTACAACCACAGGAATTTAATTCTGCCAACAACCACATGAGCTCAGAAGAGGATCCTCAGATGAGACATCAGTCTCAGCTAACATCATGATTTCAGCCTGGTAAAAACCACGTGCAGATAATTCATTTGAGTGTGCCCGGACTCCTGACTCATTGCAATTGTGAGATAATAAATGTTTGTTGTTTTAAGTCCTTAAGTTTGCACTCATTTGTTACACAGCAATAGGAAACTAATACAATTACATTGTTTTACAATCTGTCTGATGCCACAGTAAGGAGCAGAAGACAAGAGAATGCACTCAATCAGCTAATTTGTCTACCAACTCCCTCTCACTGAATCATTAATGAGTGCATACATGCAAACTTTATAAATCACATTCTGTATGTTAGGCACTATCCTATGCATTTACATCCCTTATCTTACAACATCCTCACATGACTCCTATGAAGTGGCTACACATAAGGATGCTGTGGCTTTAAAAGGTTACAAAATTTGCCCAAGGTGGCACAGCTAGTAAGTAGCTAAGCCAGGATTTATACCCCAAATCTGTGTTTAACATGACTAAAAAAAAAAAAAAGAAAAATCAACAAATGACCCAACGTTTAAAAAGTCACTTCACTTTCAGATAATACATTCAAAATCAGTGATTAAAAAACAAGATGGTAGTCTGGCAATCCACCCAAACAGTAGATCAAATGCTACTTCTTTCCCCTCAAATATGTTACATTTTCCAGTGATTTAAAATAAAAACTCAGTAAGAGTTATTAACAGTAGAACTTGGCTACAATACCACACAGCTTTATGTATTCTGCCATTCACATAATTTCCTCTTTGAGTTACACCAAATAGAGTAGTGGTTGATAACCCATGTCAAGGGTAGTTCTGTTCCTTAGTATCAGGAGATCAGTGACTTTTTAAGTTCAAATGGACTTCCTTTTAAAGGAAGTAAACCCTACAAAACTAAAAAGCCAGAAGCATAGAGCTGCATATCAGAATATGACACAATCAATGTAATCATCAATAGGCAAGTTGAGATAAACATCATACTGACAGGATATGTTGCTGAAAAAGGCCAGAGGAAGAATGACTTAATTTTACTTTTCCCATGGGCAAAGGCAGAAAGAGTGTCATCATGAACAAATTAAAGTCCTACCACAAAGCATTTGTACACTGTGCCATGCCAGAAAGCAAAGGGCAAACCACTAATCTCCACAGATAATAATTAGAAAAAAACAGTACAGAAAATATCAGGAATACTAAGGGCAAAAGGATGTTAGGAAATATCATTATCAATTGTGATTACTCTTCTAGAATGTGCATTTTGACTGATTTTATAGGTTGTGATTTTCTTACCGCAGGCACTGAGAATTGGCATTCAAACACTAGGAGAGCAAAGTTTAATTAACGTAGACTTCTGAATAAAGAGACAACCAGAAAGCAAAAGGGACATCCAAGGCTATGGCTCAAATTTGCGGTTCAAACTGCAGACTATATGCACTGCTGCTTTTATTGCCTCTTCACCTTACCAGCTGAAAATTGTTGCCACATCAAGAAAATGATCTCTGTGATCCACATTTTATCCCATTTATGACCTCTCATCTTTCTGCTTTCCCTTCAGAATCAGTGCAATGTATAACTTGGACCCTGAGATCAGAGACTGAGGTCAAAATGGAGTAGACTCCAGAAGGACAGCGTTGAATATTACAGGATAATGCGAGAGGATAACCAGATAGATTCTCTGAGGACTCCAGAAAACTTTTGGTTTAGATCTGGTCATTTTAGGATGAGAATGGACAGAAAAGGACAGATAATAGGGCAAAATATATCTTGTATCTAAGTGGCATGCATGTGCCTAGGCACACACGTACCCAATACAAAAATAAATTCATGATATTCAGGCAACCCATAATCAAGTTCAAATTTGCCTATCCAAATATGCATCTCACTACTCTTCCACTTGACCTTGAGCAGGATGATGAAGCGACATCAGTGGAGTCTAAAAATTTTGGAGAACGTAGAGAAATCATTTTTCCCAAGGGAACAATTGAATAATAGTACTAATTTCTATGGAAAGTTTAAGTAGGATGAGAACTAAAATGAGGATTTGGCCAAAATGTTAGTGATGATCTTTATGACTAATAGAATAGTGGAAATAGAAGTCAAATTACAGTTTATTTTATTCATTTGATTCAATAAACTTATTTTTCTCCTACTATGTGCCAAACATTGTTATAGCTGACAAGGATTCAGACAAAAATCCCTGCCCTATGGAGTTATATTCTAGTGGGGAAAGCAGATATAAATGATAAGACAAGTTAAAGTATGTTAGATGGTGACAAGGGCTAACGGCAAAATTAAAACAGAAGGGGGATAGGGTGTACATGTATGGGTAAGGAATCCAAAGTTGTCATTTTAGATTACATGGTCAGATAAGGACTCACGGAGCAGGTTATCATTAGGTAAAGACCTGAAAAAATTAAGGAATAATCCATGAAGACTGAGGGCTTACTGGTAAAGGAAGAAGTATTTACAAGGTAACGGAGAAATTAATAATACACGTGAGAGAGAAGTAAAGGTTTAAGCTCCAAAGGAAGTGAAGAATGTACAGGATTGAAAACACAGAATGGGAATTGACATTGAAAAGGGGGAAGGCAACTTCTGACTGTGAAACTTCTGGTGAGACTGAGTATAAATACAGGAATGTTAAAGGTGGGGTGATAGGAAGTTGAGACAGGAAGCAAGATTTTCTGCTGTCTGTGAGGGTGTGAGTAAAGCAAGTAGTTCAAAGAAGATGGCAACAGAGCAGTAAGAATGGGGTGCTTAGAAAAGAAGCTGACTTAGGGATAAAAATAAAGACAAGGGGTAGTCTTAAAGACTTGGCTAAGGTTTGATATTATGAATTTGAAGTGGCACCAATCAATGAGGCATGCGATTTTCTTTGACAGTTGTCAGCACAATGGGAGAAGGAAGAAAGAAAACATCAAGTGAAAATGATCAACGTTGAGGATTGGCAAGATGGTGCAATACAAGGATGTCAATGAGTTAGTGGTAAGAATGTGTTGGGATTAGTAAGAAAGAAAGCATGAAAAGATCTGAATGGTAGATAGGTAGCTAGGGAGTTGTGAGGGCCTAGAGTTCTTGATGATACCAGAGGTGATTTAATGAGAGGAAAGGAGTGGAAGCAGTGGAAGTGACTTGCTCATGAGGAGTGCAGGCAATGATCACTGGCCTGAAGAAGGTCAAGGAAGTATGAAGTAAGTTAGGGTTTCAGATGAGTTATCTATTAAAACATACAGGCAGATAATTTCAGATATTTTTTCTATCAAAAAAGTAGATTTCAGCCCAAACCAAAAATTCAGCAGAGTATAAATCTAGTACATGTTGTATCATCCTCATGATCCAATAAAACACTGAAATGCCAATCATAAAAGTCCAGCTAGAATTTCCCTTCAAGTGAAGGCTCCTTGCATCCCTCTTTATTCTGTCTCCTGGCCAAATTACTTACTTCCTCCTCTGCATTCCTTTACTCCTTTCTTCATATCTCAAGTATGGCATATATTATACGGTTATTATAGGATACTTACTTTTCTGCTTGTATCTTAATCTTATGGAGAGCAGGTACAATATATTGTTTACCTTTTCATCATTAGAGGCTGGCATGGTGAAAGAGGTAAATAAATGAACTGAATCATAGATCTATTTACAGTTGTCAACAGCCATTTAGTAAATGAGAAAATATCCCCCAAAATGCCAATTATAAAAAGCTCATTTCAATAGAACAACAGAAAATGTTTTGTAAATACTGTTTGGAGAAAGAATCTCAAAATCTGAAGACACACTTTAACTAAATAGATACTCTCACTGTTGTTAGGTAAAATAGTGGAAAACACGTTTAAGTTTCAATAATGACTTTCAAAGTAATAAAATGCATTAACTCTGGACAAGTAGGATAAACTTATTCAGTAAAAGATAACACGAGTCCAGCTATATACTGCATTAAACTCTGCCTGGTAGGATAAGAGAAAAATGTAAAATTGAATTGGGTTAAAAATGATTTTTTTTTTGGAAATGAACATGGAAAGAATATTTTATACTTGAAGACTGAATATTAGCCAACATCACTAAAGAAAAAAACTCATTAATTCAAGTCCACTTCATAGTCATCTAACCTATGTAATTGTCATTAGTGTTATTTTGAGATGTTCTGGCTTAAAGTCATTAGTCCCCAAGAATAAATGAAAGCATGTTTGCAATTTCGCAGGTAGGTGAGACTTTCATATACTTTACATTTGACAACTTTCATATATTTTACATTCTTGTATTTACCTTTATGTCATAATTCTTAACTGAAATCAGGATAAAGCTTGACTATAGAAGCATATACTAAACTTTTCATCTATGTTTTTTCTTACCTTATTTGGGCATTATCTGCCATTTAGAAAATATATATACAAAACCATCTTCCCCAGCCATTATTGGGCATTACTTAAATGCAGTGCTTTGTGTGAAATTCTCCACCCAAAGAAATAACAAATCGATACAAAAAAGGCTAAAATTGGATGTTTGATGGAGCTGTTATGATGACCTATGCTGGAAATATAGATTTTAAAAAGGATAGAGCTTGAATAAATAAAATGAAGAACATGTAACATGCTGGAGGGTTCTAATACCTTTACGTTCTTCCATTGTAGGATTCCCTCAGCCCTCACTGTGTGTGGTTACTTCTCAGTTTTGATTTTGCAGTAATTTTGCAATCAAAACTTAAGTTCTCTGAAATATCAGGGTGATAGGTAAAGAAGAAAAAAGGGAAGTTGAAGTTTCTGCCCTTCCCCCTCTAATCCAGATTGTATTTTCTGTCAGTTTTACATTTTGGATTCTTTTGGAAATGAAGGCCACAAGTATAAGAGGGAAAAGAAGACTCTGGACGGGGTGGTGCGGGAGGAATAGGAAATAAAGATAAGGGGAAAGGAAGGTTTGTGTATACGAGGTAGGAAGGTACTTTAGAGCAGTTTTCCCAGCTTATATGTGTTTGGGGAGAAGTGTGGGAAGGGGAAAAGAGTAAATTCAGCAATAATGTCCTATAGAAAGAGAATAAGAGTACTCTTCTACTTAGGAACCATGAAGAGGTGCTATGTAAGGTTGTAGGAATTGTAGTTTTAAAAAAAACAGGCTGCTATTATATAGTATCATATTGTGTCCTAGACACACATTTTATTCACAGTTATTTCAATTCTAACTGGCAATTATCCTTCCTTCTAGAACCTAAACTGTTAAAACCAAATTTAGTAAAGCAGGGCATATGAAAAAAAATCTCAATAGTCTTTCAGGTTATTCTAGTTTCCACAGGGAACATTTTACTAATGTTTCCTTTGGACTTGTCACTCCAGAGAAACCTTGTCACCTTAAGACATCCTTTAAAATACAGGTGGGGCACATGAAAAGATGCTCAACATTGCTAATCATCAGGGAAATGCACATCAAAACTACAATGAGATATCACCTTTCACCTCACACTTGTCAGAATGGCTATCATCAAAAAGATCACAAATAACAAATGTAGGCAACAATGTTGAGAAAAGAGAACCCTGGTACACTGTTCATGGGAATGTAAAGGGCAACACGGGGTTAGGGTGCTATGAGGGACAAACTATTACGTAAAAAATAAGCTACAAGGATATATTGTTCACCACAGGGAATATAGCCAATTTTTTTATAATGACAATAAATACAGTATAACCTTTAAAAACTGTGAAACACTATATTGCACATCCGTAACATATAATATTGTACAGCAACTATATTGCAATTGAAAAAAAAGGAAAAAAAATTAGTGCACATGACAAATAACAAAATGAAATAAAATATAACACGGATGGGAAGTCCCATAAAGAGTTTGTCATGGTAACAACGTTTAAATGGTAAATCTTAGATTCTTGGTACAAAAGAAATATTATGGGTCATAAGAGGGAAGGTGATTCCTAAGAGAAGGGAATAATATGCATAGCACAGTTACTCTAATTGTTCCCAACATGACAAATTATGCCAATAATTACTCTTTTGCTTCTCAAGGTCAGTAGGTTGAGAACAAAGTTGTCATCATAGGGGCTTTCTATTATCCACAAACATTTGATGGGTATCAGACAATAAAAAATCATTCTTTAGCCATTACCTCAGAAAGATGAGAAAGTATCTTTCTGGATAGTGTTTTTGAATCTTCAGGTGGTGATCCATTAGTGGGTTGTGAAATCAATGTATGGGATGATGAAGGGCACTTTAAAACAAAAGAATATTGTAGGGTAGGGTAGAAAAGAATAGACTAGAATAGGATAGGATATCACAGTGCATTGGTATGTAGTGTTTGGTGAACTGTTTTGTGAAACTTTAGTATATTCATATATATTATGTGTTTACTGGGTTGCAATGGAAAATGTATTTATTATGGTGGATCACTGCCAAAAAAGTTTGAAAGTTACTGTTTTAGGAGCTGCTCTACATCTCACAGAGAGTAGAGAAAAGCTTTACTTATGACCACAGATATGACCAGAAGATTATTTTCCTCTGAGGGAAAACCACATTTATCTCATTCTCAGGAGAACAAATACTTCTCAACTGGGAAAAATGATATAGATGCACATGAATCTCCAAGATGATAAAAAAAATTCAGCAAGATGGAACAATAGAAACATAAAAGAAAAAAAGAGTAAACTCCCTGTGAAAATTTCCAAGAACTGGTGGATAAACAGATGTGTTGTATCCATACAATGGACCATTACTTGGCAATTAAAAGGAATGAAATGCTGATGCATATTATGCCATGAACAAACCTTGAAAACGTACAAAGGGAAAGAAGCCAGATGCAAAATGCCACATAGTATATGATTTCACTTCTGTGAGATGTTCAGAATAGGCAAATCTATAGAGACAGCAAGTAGATTAGTTGGTTTCATAGGGTTGGGAGATACTGGCTTAGGGGTGTGATAGCTAAAGGGTTGGAGTTTCTTTTTGTGGTAATGAAAATGTTCTAAAATTGACTGTGGTTATGGTTGCATATAACTGTGACTATACTGAAAACCAGTGAATTGTATGGCATGTGAACTATATCTCAATAAAGCTGTTGAAAAAACAAAGAACATTCTTCAAAAACAAGAGGCTCAGTAGCAATCAGTATCAATATTAAGCACAGGTCAGGAGAAAGAACAACTAAGCCAAACAGTGTTGATGAGTTGTTGTTTTTGCTAGCCAGTACTTTTCAACCTTCTTTTTATAAAACTGTACCTTAAATATTTTCTTGTAAACTACCCCTTTATAACTCTCATGTTTTGGATGAGACTGATCTCATTCTCAGCTCCATAGGTAGGCCCTTAATGGGCTTAAACAATCAGCAAATCTCACTCCTCTGGCCATGGTGATTAGTTCAGGGTTGGGCAAATGACTAACCACTAACCAAAGGGAATGAGATGCACTTAGACATTTCCTAGAGTTTCTGGGAAAGAAGAAGGTTTTCCTCCCCGCTCCAGAAAAGTTTCTGTCACCACTACATAGCCTGACAATGTAGCTAAGACCCCAAGAGTAGACCTGAGCCAAGCAACAGAGATAAATTAGATCTTGGTGACATAGATTGAGCCCTGATCAAGATCAAGCCATATCTGAAGACAAATATAAACCTGAAGTCCAACATTCACCTCGTCCTTAGGCCAGATTAAATCAGGTGATCTGTCACTCTCAAACTGAAGGGTACTAACTGATATAGATACTAATCATGTATGCACAACCACACATACATACACACACACTTATACAAGAAAACAAGGAAAAATACAGATGCTTGTTGTGAGGAGAATAAGACTTGCTAGAAACCACAAGAAAAAGTACAATTTACTTGAAAAGTATATCCATCCTGCTACAGTAACCTTAACTAACTGCCTATCACTTCATCAATTCAGTTCAAGTGCAAAACCACCACCACCTAGTATTTGCAGTACATAGGATTATTGCAAAAATGTACTTAAAAATTAACTCAGCAAAATCAGAGGTACCTCTCTGTTTCCAAACAGACCTATATGGAAACAAGTGTGGAAGAGGGAAAAAAACAAAACAGAGGGCTTCCCTGGTGGTGCAGTGGTTGGGAGTCCACCTGCCAGTGCAGGGGACACAGGTTTGAGCCCTGGTCCGGGAGGATCCCACATGCCATGGAGCAACTAAGCCCGTGCACCACAGCTACTGAGCCTGCGCTCTAGAGCCCGTGAGCCACAACTACTGAGCCTACGTGCCACAACTACTGAAGTCCGCGTGCCTAGAGCCCGTGCTCCGCAACAAGAGAAAACAATGCAATGAGAAGCCCGCACACCGCAATGAAGAGTAGGCCCCGCTTGCTGCAACTAGAGAAAGCCTGCGCACAGCAACAAAGACCCAATGCAGCCAAAAATGAATTAATTAAAAGAAAAAAAAGTTTAAAAAAAATCAATAAAATTAAAAAAACAAAACAGGGACCTAAGAGCCTAACATATAATGTATTTAGGTTAGTAACAGTTCATTAAAGATGTGTATTTACAGAATAGACAGGTAAGGCAGTTATTGTCTGACTTGAAGAGGCATCAACAAGGGTCCTTTTGACTAATAAATACATTACCAACTAGCCTCATTGCCTGAAATCGATGAATAACTACATATACTGCAGGTCTACATTAGACAAAGCATTGTGCTAAGTCCTGTGGGATTGTATAAGGCATTCTTACTGTCTAGGAGCCTATAGACTATATGGGGAGAGAGGAAAATACGTGCACAAACACGCACATAAAAAGAACAATGAAAGATAGTATACAGAGTTAAGGAAACAGAGATAGAACGAAATGTGAGTACTGCAGGAGTTAAGAAAAGGTCAGTGTGGGCTAGAATACATAACAAGCAGACTCCTGATGACCCCATATATGAGATACACTTTGAAGAAGGGGTAGGATATGCCTGAGTAGAGAAAAGATTTAAGCCTATTCTCAGTAGAACAATCTAGGTAAAATCAAAAAGAGACAGAGCTGACTACAGTAGAATTTTCACATTGTTGAAATTAAATTAGGGATGAAGAGGAGTCAGATTATGGATCATTTTAAATGCCAGGAAGGGAAGTTTAAATTTATTATAAGAGAAATTAGGAAGTAGAAGGGATTCAATGTGAAGAAGGTTCTCTGTTGCTGAGATGGAAGAGGCTACAGGACAAAGACCTGAGAGGTGTCTCTAGGAGCTAAGAGTGGTGCCTTCTTTTCTCTTAATTGATATGGTATATATTTTCTCTGCTGTGTGTATTATATGTGCATATTTCTTCTGATAATGTGGAAGTTTTGTATTCTGTTTTTAGTTCTACTATTACCTACGAATGGTTACCTTTGCAGTTATAAATTATTTATTTATATTTATAACATATTATATACTTTTGTAGCCAGTATCTGGGGCTGGTATTAGGGAGAGGCAAGTGGGGCGCCTAGAGCACAGAATTCAAGAAGGCACTAACTCTTTTGTGAAGAGTAGTGTTGGCACCTGAGATTGAGTGCTACCTTAAATTCAGTGGTCTAGACACCTTGCTTGCCTCACATTTCTTGAGCTCTATTTTTTACCCCAATGACTTTGTAGGCACTGATTCACTATTTACTAGTGTTGAACTTTATTGTGAAGTAGTCTCAGGGCACCCTGTTTTACCTAGGTGTGCTAAAGATTCTTGAAATCTCATCACTTTACCAGTGTGTGTCTCAATGATCATCCTTTTAACACTTTTCCTGGGATATGTTGTGCTTTTTCAACCTACAAATTCAAGTTAATTTCTAGAGTGTTTTCTTGAATTTTATCTTCACATATTTTTGTTACTTTTGTTTGGTTCTTGTCTTTGGGAATAACATGTGCACTTAGATGGGATCTACTTTGTCCACATTAAATAGATTTGACTTTCTATTTCTTTAAAACTATTTGTTTATCCCATTAATTTCTTTCCCTTTTTTCTGTTCTGTTCTTCATGAGTCTAAACTGTATTTTTGGCAGTGTCTGTTCTCCTTACTGCTGCTTCCAATGTTTTCTTCATTTTCATGATTATTTTTTGCTCTTTTGTTATTTTCATGAGCTTCACTGTCTCACATTATTTCCCTTTATGTTGTCTGATTATAACTTTATGACTCTCTTCGAGCTCTCTGATTTATATACTATGTCCTTTCATGGCTATATCGTTTGTTCCAACTTTTTTCTGCTTGTGGGTCATATTTCTCTAGCGAGTGCTTAACTGCCATTTGTTTTTCCTATTTTTTATTTTTCTTCTAGTTCCTTTGTATAGATTATGTTCTGGTTCCATTTAGATTATTACTCATCTTTGAATAAGGTTAGTTCTTTCTAGACCAGCTATTAGTAATAGGTTCAGGTAGGGGACAGGATAATGCACTGTTCCTGACTAACAGAAATTTCCCCTGGTTCAGAATAAAGATCCTTTCAACACGGTGTGTGTGTGTGTGTGTGTGTGTGTGTGTGTGTGTGTGTGTGTGTGTGTGTGTGTGTGTGTGTGTGTGTGTGTGTGTGTGTGTGTGTGTGTGTGTGTGTGTGTGTGTGTGTGTGTGTGTGTGTGTGTCAGAGAGAGACAATTGTTTTAGCTTTTATTTATCTCCAGTCAATGAATATTGGAAGTTGAATGGCTACTCAAAATTCAATCCCTCTCCTCTACCATTCCTGATTACTGCAAAGATGATGTATGTACATGCTTCCTTCTTCAGACTTGAACTCCCTTTGGCCCATGGAAGCTTCCACCAACAGTCTATAACCCTATTCCCATTTTTCTAAATAAAGGATTATTGGTTTATTTCACAGTATGAGCTGATTACTTTGAGAATGTATGCTCTGCTTTGTCTGAAAACTAGTCACCTCTAGGCATCTTCCCACACTCCTTGATCATCATGGCACTTGGCAGGCTTTATCCATTCATTGTGATTCAGACATAAGGTTATTCTGCTTTTCATTCTCCTTTTGTATTTGGGTAATTTTAGAGAAAAGAAAGGGCAGGGTCCACTTTACTATGCCACTGTAAAAATGTAAGTCACCTCTAGATTTTCCTTATGCCACGATGTCTTTCTTCTCTGCCCATGTGACAAAGTTCTACTTTTCCTTTAAGTCTTAGCTAAACTGTCAACATACTTTCTGAAACGTTATCTTACTTCCTCAAGATAACTTAGGCACTCTTTGCTCTCTGTTCTCATTGTATTTTGGGCATAGTTATAATAAAGGACATATTATGTTGAATTGTAATCGTCTGCATATCTGTCTTTCTAACCAGGCTGAGTTTTCTAGGGCAGGGGCTATGATTTATTGGTCTTTTTATCTCTACCACTTGCCTGACAAATGGTAAGTATTCAATAAATACTGTTGAATTAGTGAATGAATTCCAATCAATATTCTGCAATGCCATAAAAGTTGTCTTTCTAAAGTACAAATCTTATCACATTAACAAATTGGTGGAGCTCCATATTTTTAGGAGAAAAATGCCAAGCATATGAGGCCCTTGCAAACTGTCCCCAAATTATCTTGACGTATCATCTTTTATCTGTCTCTGTTAGTATGCTATCACTTAGCCAGACTCAAATTCTTGCAATTTCTAGAATATGCCATGCCCTTTAATGCCTCTGTGCTTATGCACATTCAGTTCACTCTGCCTGAAATATCCTTCCTTTCCTTTTCTGCCTGGTAAATCTGTATTCATACTTCAAATATCACCTTCTGTGTGATGGCTTCCCAGATTTCCCCCGTTTGTTATTTTATTCTCTATGCTTTCATTGCATGCATTTTGCTTATATCTTTATTATAAAACTTACTACATCAAACCATAATTATTAGTTTGTCTACTCATCCACCCTACCAGCTGACAGTGAACTTCTCAAGGTCAGGGAAAATGTCTAATTATTCATTTCTGGGTCCCCAGTCTTTTGCATATGGTAGGTGCTTGACAAATGCTTGTTGAATAAATAAGTTCTAGTGTTGAAACATTCTTTAATAAATGCTAACAAATGTTTTCACTTTAAATTGCTAAAAACATCTTTTTCTACTTATATCTTTAAGACCCTTCAAATGACTTTACTCACTGAATCAATTCTGGATATAAATAATGACTTGCAGAAATCATCTGATGAGCTTGCTCTTATGGAACTGTTCCACCACATGGTACTTGCCTACTAACTTGCATTTGAATTTCCTCCAAGTGTGATTTATTTCAGTAATCTTAACTAATGAATTGGATCAACTGTGCAGTGATCCAGTCAAACCCGTGGTGATTGGCTGTCTTGACAATTGGGAAAAAAATACTGATCTTATTTGGTCAACTGGCCTAGTTGTATAGAGATAGGCTAATAATGCCATCAGAATTACTTTTATCAACACCATTAGGTCCAAGTAAGCAAGCTGTTAAGCAGAAGGCCTGTGACCACATTTGTTTTTAATCCGTTATCTCTCCCCGCACACCTCCCCATATCTTTCCTATAACAATGCCTTGCCCTCAAAGGGAATTTTAAAGTGTTTAACAACTTTAGAAGTCTCACAGAATGGTAATAATGTTTCATACAATATCTGAAGTAAAGCAAATTCATACATTGTAGTTAATTATGTTTAAGGCATCAAACTGATTCTTTTTCTCTTGTTAACTCACTGGCATATGCAGCGTGCTGCTAATTATATAGGGAAATCTTGTCACAATGGCTTGGTCTAGAGAAGATTAAGATTGCAACATTTATATTTAATAGTCCAATCATATATCCATAATATATTTTTCTCTTCTAGAAAATGTTTCCCAAAAGAAATTTATTTCCCTTCTGAACCAATAAAACTAAATTTAACTGAGTTTCTTACTAAAATTCCTCCTTTTGTAAATATGTTCACCATTTCCATCTTAATTTTTTAATCTTTTGGATAGAGGTACCTGGGAGTTTAAATATTTCTGGAGTCTAGATGAGCCATTAAACATAGTAAGGCTTCAATTTGGTATGGGGTACATCATGTAGGAAAACATTTATTACTACTTAATATACATACTATCCCCAAAATGTGTGAAAAGTTTGAGGTTCATTTCTTTATTACTCTAACTGTTGAGGTGCACTGTTAATATAAGACTTCAAGTTTTGCAAAATACATGGGATAAATATAACCAGTAATTTAAATATTGTTCACAATGCAGTATCTTGAGAAATGATCCTGCCTGGAGCAAGTGTTTTGTTTTCTTATGTCCATATCCCTCTTGGGTTAATTCAAAATGTATTTCATCATATCCATGTTAGAAAATGTGACATTTAACACAACTAATTTATTTAACAGAAAAAAGATGAACAAATTGCTGACCTAATTTTTTCTCCCACACATTTCACATATTTGAACTTCACACCTATCACAAAGAATAAGAGTTATATGATGAAACAATTAAAATCATAAGAAACTTGAAAGAAACACTAAATATTTTTCCGTCAAAAAACACAAATTTCTCCTTTTCTGCAAATGACTAATAAGTTTTAATGGCACTAGAAATAGGGGCCACCTTAAATAAATCCAGCAAACAAAAAGCCCAAGTCATGAAAATCATCAATTTGGGAGCAGGGTAATTATTTGCATGATAATGTGACCAGATTTTCTAAAAAATTAGTTTATATACTGATCCCCTACAGCAGGTAAACTATGAAAAGATTTGCATATGATGCTTTTTAAGAACATGCTTTGTGCGGGGAATAAGAGACACCTGAGCTTCAAAGGGGCACTTAAAAATCTACATTCTTAAACAAGCTAGCCAGTACTCAAATGCACCATGATAAGGCAGCAATTACTATGCATTAAAGTTACAAGACCTATAAATATATTATTGGAGAATGATTTTCTGAAGCAAAACAAAAATTGAACTGGCATGGAGAGGGAAAGAGCCAGAACAGTGAAGAACAAGCAGCAGTCTTTTCTCATCCATATCAGGACTGTGTAATAAATTACCCTCTTCTCTCTCATACTGTCAGGAGAAAACGATGTTTAGATTAAACCTCGCTAAGGCCTAAAAGGATAATTTGTCAGTATTTTCCAGTTTACTACCAATGCAGTATTGATTTGCTAGGGCTCTTCTTTCTATTTTATTTACACTAATTCAATCTGGAACAACTGAAACTTAACTTGTTGGAAGGCAAGATATTTCTTTAAGTCTCACAGGCCCAAGGTATAAGGTATAAGAAAATATGTCCAAATTATTCTTTCTAGTTCTTGTGGGTAAAGACCAACCTCTTCATTGGAGGCAAACCATTATCAGAGAAAACCACTTTTCTGCTGAGATTTACCTTGGGCTAATTTCTTTTTAGAAAATTATGGTTCTTAGAAGAACGTGATAAAAAACAAGTTCCAAATGACTGCCCAATTTAGCAGACTCATGACTCCAGTTCCAGGCAGCTCCTTAGAAACAAGAAGTGAAACAGAAACACCTTGATAAACCTTCTTGTGGCTGAAGCTGATAAAAATGGCAGTGTTAGTCTGATGTACAAATGACAGAGCTCAGGGAGAAAACTACACTTGAGGGAAAAGATAAAATTACTTTCCAAATCCTTACTGCTTCCTGTGCAAGTTATACAAATTAATAAACGGTATCCTACAGATCCAGGACTAAAATGAAAGCAGCCAAAGGTTAAAATAATTTATGCACATATGTCGTGGGTAAGTAAACACATATATATCAAGTACTTAATTCATAGAGCTACTGCTTCCTTTCTTTCTTTTTTGTGGTTGTTTTGTTGTGTCTTGCTTTTCCTTCCTGAGGTACTTCAATATCTGTTGTGGCACTGTTTTGACACCAGTAAGTATGGAAGAACTGGTGAAAATGTCATGAGTTGATGGGTTCATGACTCTTTCAAGGCTGAAACGTTGAAATTTCATTTCCCACTGTTTTTTCAACTTGTACAGACACTTCCTCAAACTCTGACATGACTCAGGATTAGTAAAATCTCACTTTAACATCTTCATATAATTTCTTATCCTAGTCTTAATTTAGACTTGACTGTCCTATAGACTCACATTTCAATTTTGACTGAATTGATTGATCAATTCTAATTGGAATGGTTTTTTAAAAAATCAATTGATGCGTCATTTGACAAAATATGGTTGTGTCTTCATAAACAAAAGGTTCAATAACTTCCACCGGAATGACCAGGCAATTCAGTCAGACAACATATCAACTTAGGCAATGTCTTAAATGAATCAAACTGCTTGACAATTTTGATTGACTTGCTTATTTTCATAAATCACTCAAAAAGATATATGTATGCGCTTATTTATTTATTTAATTATGGATACGCAACCGATTGGTATTTGCTATTTCTTAGTCTTAAAACCAACTATGCTGACTATAAAGTTCTCCTACAATACTCATTTGACTTGTAGTTTAATTGTGATTGAATATGGTTATGTCTACATGCATTGATTTGGCATATCAATTGCAGTGGTTTTTCCATGCATAAATTAGCTTGAATATTTTACCTATAAAAGCCAGTACCGTCATCACAAACTGAAACTAAACAAATCCAGGAAACAAGTAAACGGGTCTGACTGATTCAACTATTAACAAAGGGGTTTAAGAACTACTGAGTTTATTGAGCTGACCGATCAAATCATTCAGAAACCAAATTGGTTTACGCATATAGACAAGGCGCTAAAAAAATCAATTGTGCAAGAAATAACAGTTCAAATCAATCAAAAACAGTTACTCAGTTCTGTGCAAAGACACAGTCAAAACATATATAGCAAGAATTACATCTCTATATTTATTTATTTGTTCAAAATATTTGCTGAATACTTACTAAGTGTCCAAAACTATTCTGATAGAAGCTTTAAATACTTCAGTGAACAAAACAGAAAGGATCCCAGCCCTTATGGAACTTGTAATTCTGATGGGGGGAACAGACAATAAACAATCATCACAGTACACAAGTAAATTATATAGAAGATGATACTTGAGGATGTGTGAGAGTTAAAGATGCAAGATCTGGAGGAAGAGAGTTCCAAGCAGAGGACTTAGCTAAGACAAAGTCCCTAAGACAGAAGTGTGCTCCAGTTTTTCTGGAGAGGGACAGAGATGCCACTGAAGTGGGAGCAGGAATAATAAGGGGAAGTGTAGAAGGAAGTGAGGTCAGAGAGATATCAGGGAGGGAATTTTAGACCACTGTAAATATTTTACTCTGAGTGAAATGAGAAGCCACTGCAATATGTTTAAGCAGAGCAGACTGACATTTTAAAAGGATCATTCTAGGAAGGAGGGAGACCTATTAGGGGGTATTAACCAGGCGAGAGATGATGGTGGTTTGGACAAGGGTGATAGCAGTAGGGTTGGTAATAAAGGAACAGTGTTTGCTGATAGAGTGGATGTAAGGTGTGAGAGTGAGAGAGCTTTCAGGACGATGCCAAGGTTTTTGGCCTGAGCAAGTGGTAGGCTGGCATTTCCATCAACTGAAATGGGCGAGTCTGCAAGTGGAGCAAGTTTGAAGTAGAGGGAGGGTTAGGAGCTCAGTTTTGGACAAGTGAAATTTAAGATACCCATTAGCCATCCAGGTGCAATCATCAAGTAAGTTGAAAATGGATGTTGGAAGAGAGGTCTTGGCTGAGATATGAATTTGGGACTCATTTGTGTATTAGACAGTGTTTTAAGTATCAAGACCAAATGAGATCACTCAGTGAGTGAGTGTAAATGGAGAAGACTCTAGGACAAAGACAGCACTGGGACATTACAATATTAAAAGGTCAGAGAGAAGAGGAAGAATCAGCTAACAAGACAGAGAAGTGACTACTGAGATAAGCGGAAAACTAGGAGCATGGTAATCTGGAAGCCAGGTGAAGTAAGCACAGAAAACTCATGAATTCATCAGGAAATGAGATACTCCCTTAGTTTTAACCGTCTCTTGTCTTGGCCCTTCTTTAGCAGAGGTAACCCAAGGTTTATAAAAAATGTGGCAGAAGGGAAATTCTTGGATTATTTCACAAGGCTGCCAATTTTCTCATAGTAAAAGTTATTAAACTTTTGCACAGAAGATTTCTACAGGCCACACAATCTCTCTAGCTGCAGGATTAGTTCAGCGAATATAAACTTGCCAAGGGACAATGAAAATAAAAGATAAGTTATCTCAAAAAAACTAGTTTTGCACTTACAAACAACAAAATAAATGAAAATTATTTAAACACAAATTTCTAGATGATAGGAGAATAAAACTGAAAACAAAAAATTAAAAATATAGACCTTGGAGAATAAAGAAATGCTATTTAAAGTCAACCGCCTAGTATAATAGTCATTGGTCCATGCAAACACAATTACGTGTACATTGCTGAAATTGTTAAATGACAAATACATGTTTTTGGTTTCAAAGGAAAATAGTATGGTATATATTACATGAAAGGTTTGAAATTCTCAGCTGTCTTTGTTTTAAAACTGCTCATTTTGGCAGACAACTTTTAAACATAAAACTGCTGGTCGGCTGGATAACAATACTTCCATGCCTTCTTTGCTTTCTCTGTAAGGCAGAAACGATCTCCAAACATAGCTTTTTTCCAAGTAAATAGAAGAATATGGCTCTTCCATAGATAGGGCTCTAATTTCATAATGACAATTAAAATGAGCAAGTGACTTAATGGTAATGTAAAGAGCAAAATATTACCCTTGGTCTAATAGATTTGTTTCTCATCTTATTTTTACAAGGAACACACACCAAAAAAGCTGTGTTAAAGAAATAAATCAAGAGCTACACCTGGAGACTGCCATAAAGGGAATATTTAATAATCTTGCGCTGATTTGTTTTAGGGAAGCTTTTATTTTTTTCATTTATTTTCAAACATTGGAAAGAACCCTGTAAGCAGCAATTAATTACTGGTTATTTTTCTTTTTTTTCTTTAAACATCTTTATTGGAGTATAATTGCTTTACACTGGTGTGTTAGTTTCTGCTGTATAACAATGTGAATCAGCTATACATACACATATATCCTCATATCTCTTCCCTCTTGCATCTCCCTCCCACTCTCCTTATCCCACCCCTCTAGGTGGATACAAAGCACCGAGCTGATCTCCCTGTGCTACGTGGCTGCTTCCCACTAGCTATCTAGTTTACATTTGGTTATTTTTAAAAAGTGGTCTAGAAAGCAAGTGAGTTGGATTCATTCCTCCTTGATACCACTGTCATTTTATTTACTTTTTAGTTATGTTAAATTAAAAATTTTAATAACACATGGTACCAAGTTCTAAAAGTGCAAAAGAGCACAGATGAAAATAAATCTCCCTCCAACCCTATCCCACAGTCACCTAGTTCCCTTCCACAAATGCAATCAGAATAATCCATTTACTGTGAATGTTTCCAGAGAAATTCTATACATCTACAAGCATATATACATGTTGTTCCATTAAAAATCACACATCAAGTGTAGTGTACTGGACACCACAGTTTTTAAGTTGCAGGTTGTGACCTATGAATTGGTTAAGAAATAAATTTACTGGATCACAGTTAACATTAGAATGACAAGAAATAAAACAGAACAGAAAATGTCAGAGTGCGCTGTTCATAGTAAGGGTAGGTATTATCTTATGAAAATTTTTTCTAGTTTTTATTTTTGTTTATAGATTCATTAAGAATTGGGTCACAATGTAAATTTTATTTCTTACTCTGGGTCACAGACAAAAAGGCCATTTCTATATACGATGATTCAAACCCTGTGGTTTTTGTTTAATGATGTATGTTGAAGATTGCTTTACTTCGATACATAGTTGTCTCATTTTGTTTGTGTTAAGTTTATGAAAAAATATTTCAGACATCCATAAAAGTGTATAAAGAGCAATAATGTAAAAACTAATGTACCCCTACCACCTAGTTTAAGAAATAAAATATTATAAATAAATATGCGAATAAATATAGTGTCAACAGAGTTGAAATCTCCCTGTGCCATTTCCGCTAAGGCATTCCACTTCTCCTTCCACCATATATATTCACTCTTTGTAAGGCTACAGAGTATTCCATTGCATGACTCTACCATAAACTATACAAGTAGCCTCCTACTGATTTACATTTTGATTGATATCCCTGATTTTCAGATATTTCAAACGAAGCTACTATGAACATCCTCACACGTTTCACTGCATACTCATTGACTAGCTGTAGGATAAATTCCGGGAAGTGAAATTGCTAAGTAAAAGGAGGTATATTTTTTGCTAGATATTGCCAAATTTTCTTTCATAGAGATTGTATCTATTTATACTCCTATAACCAACATTTTATACACATTTACCAACAAAGTATATTATCGAATTTTTTATTTCCAATGTGATCAGTGATAAATAACATAGTTCTATTATGCATTTCTCTTAGGAGTGAGGTTAACATATTTCATAGGCTCATGAACCATTCTTATTTCCTTTTCTATGGCCTAGAGTCACTTTATTTTTCATTTTATTGTTGAGACTTTTTTCTTATTGACTATGAATACTTTTTACATAAGAGAAATTAACCCTTTGTCTTTGGATGCTAATACAGATAGCATGACAACATTTTTGTTTATGGCTTCTTTTGTTGTTGTTGCTATATCTATAAAAGCTTTTCTACTCTAAGGTTAGGACAAAATTCTCCCAAATTTCCTTCTACTATTTATTTTCACATTTAAAATTTGATTCACCAGAATTTATTTTGGTGTAGGAAGTGAGGTAGAGAATCAATTTTATTGTTTTCTCGACAGCTACCCAATTGTCTCAACACCTTTTTTAAACAATCCATGTTTTCCCTATTGATCTGAAATGCTAGCATTATCATATAATATATTCCTATTTGTATTGGGTCCATTTGCAGGCTTCCTTTGCCATTCTAACACTTTATTCATGTATTAGAATATTAGTTTAATTAAAATGAACTTAAATATATTTAAACATCTGGCAAAGTTATTATCACAACATTATGTTTTTTTCCAAATATTTTCAAGGTATTCTTGCATGTTGGTTTTTTTTTTCCCATTTGAACATTAGCGCCAGTAAATCAGAGTTTTTACATGACCAATTGATATTGTTATTGGAGCTATGTTAGAATTATAGATTAATTTAGGGAGAATTTTATGATAGTGATACTTATCATCCAAGAACAGGGTAGGGCTTTCCATTTACTTATGTTTTCTTCTATATTCCTCAATAGCATTGTTGTGTGTGTGTCTGTGTTTGTGTGTGTAAACGTATGTGTGTATGAGTGTGTGTCTTGGTCTTTTTGCTAGTTTATTCCTAGGCATTTTGGTTGTCATTGTTGCTTTTGTAAAAGTAATAATTTATTCAACCACATTTTCTAATTGGTTGTGATTTATATGGAAGAAAACTATTAATTTGGTGTCCTAATGTTATACCAAATTAATTTACTGAATTTTTATCATTTGTATTAATTTATTGTTTAGTTTTCTTAGAATTTTTAGATATACAACTGTATAACTTACAAATAATAATTGACCTCGTTGTTTCTAATTTTATTCCTCTTACTTCAGTCTCTCTTCTCATGGCTACAGTTGCTACCTTCATTATAAGTTTAAAGTAATTGGTGAAAATGGACATCCTTTTTCTGTTCTTGATTCTAACAGAAATCTTTGTAGTGTTTCCTCACTTAGAGTAAAACTGGATTTTGTGATTTTACATAAGAAATTATATATATTATATACTTTTTAAAATTAAGAGTCTCTATCAAAAATTAATGAGCAGTAGTATAGTACAGTGGATAAATGCAAGGGTTTGGAATCGGACTGGATTTAAATCCTGGCTTTGCCACGTACTAGCTAAATAACTTTTTACTTATCCTCATTGTGCCTCAGTTTCCACATTTGTAAATGGGGATGTTATTAGTACCTAAGTCATAGAGTGGTTGTGAGAATTAAACTCATTAATATCTAAAATACTTAACAGTATCAAGCAGAGAGTAAATATTATGTGTTTGTTTAATACAACATTGGGTTTTATGAAATGCCTTTTTGTCATCTATGCAACTTTTCATATGGTTTATCTATACTTATCTATTCATATGATAAATTAGAGTAACAGAATTCCTAGTATTGAACTATCCTCGCATTCCCTAGTATGAACTGCACTTAGTTGTAGTGTATTATTCTTTTACTATATTGCTGGACCTTGTTTGCCAGTATTTTACTTAAAAATTTTGCATCAGTATTCACAACTACAATTGGTTTGTATATTTACTTTGTGATTTCTTTTTCTGCTTTAGATCTCATTGCTTTTCTTCCTTTCAAAAAATTAAAAAAAGATTTGGAAGCTTCCACTTTTGTTATGCTCTGAAAACATTTAAGTAGCATTGAAATGATGTATGTGTTCCTTAAAGTTTTGGCAGATTTTGTCTATGAAACTGTCTACATTTGCTACTTTTTTTGGTTTGGGTGGTTCTTTGGAAATTTTATTTCTATAATATAAATTAGAAAGTTTATATTTATCTATCTTCTCAGAGCATTTTGGTCATTCATATTTGTTCTATAAAATCATCTATTCCACCCATGTTTTCAAGCATATCTTAAAAGAGGTACACAAAGTAGTCTCTTATGAAGCAGTTGCCTCTTTATTTAGTTATTTTGACATGCTTATTTCTTATTGTCTCCCATTTTCTTGATTGTCTTATCTATTTTATGCCCCCCCATCCCAGAATTGGCTCTTGGATTTATTCATTAGTTCTAGATTTTTATGATACATATTTTCATTTTAACTAATATATTTTAAAATACTATGAACATGCCTATGTTTTAATTCAACTAAAATATCAAGTTGCATGGATCCTTATAAAGTAACATGCTGTACTGTAAGCACATTAACTCATTTTCGGGTTTGTTTGTTTGGTTGGTTGGTTGGTTGGTTGGTTGAGTTTTTTGGCCTCACCTCACGGCTTGCAGGAGCTTAGTTCTCCGACCACTGATTGAAACCCTGCCCTCAGCAGTGAAAGCGCTGAGTCCTAACCACTAGACTGCCAGGGAATTCCCCACATTAACTCATTTTGGCTTCTTAGTACACTACTCATTAGTACACTATTTAATGTACTAATAAATAAGTGGTTAAACAATATATCAAGATCAATCATGATGACTAACCTAAAAAATTCTAACTTAAAAATTACATTATTTATGCTGTATTTATACTGAAACTACTTCCACATTGAAGTCTGTTTTCAGGTAAATATAACCATGATGCACACTACATTCATGCATACCATCCATTTAGATTTATGATCTGTATATAGATATTTATATTCTAACCTAAAATGAAAATAAATTTTCAAGCAGTTTACTTTTAGAATTGGGGACATTATAATATTGTTAACAATTATATCTGTATCTTTACCTACTATCTATTATCTCTCTATCTATCTAATCTTCATATACTTCCATAAGCTATAAAGTATAGATGGTTGAATTTGACCACTTAAAAATATAAAGCTCTATATCTACAAACACAACTGCATCATATGAACCTATTTCAAAAGGCAAATGAAAAACTAGGAAAAATGCATAATGCATTCAAGGTTTTTTTTTACCTCTTATATATAAAATGTTCTTGAAAATTAATAAGAAATATGAAAATTTGTATTAGATATAGAATGGATAAACAACAAGGTCCTATTTTATAGCACAGAGAACTATATTCAATATCCTGGGATAAACCATAATGGAAAAGAATATAAAAAAAGAATGTATGTCATATAACTGAGTCACTTTGCTGTACAACAGAAATTAGTACAACCCTGTAAATCAACTGTACTTCAACTTAAAAAATTAATTAAAAATGAAATAGAAAAATTCAAATAGAAAAAATTGGTAAAGGATGTCAACAGACAATTTAGGAAAAAGAAATGTATATGGTCCATTAACATACAAAAAGATGCCCAAGCTCACTCATAAGTAAATTGCAAAATAATAGCACAAAAAGATACCATATTTCATCTAGCAGATTGGGTATTAGAAATCTTTTTCATTCCTTGCCAGTGTTGAAAAGGATACAGGAAAACAGATGCATTAGTAGTATATAGCATTAGTAGGAAGATAAACTGGTTGTTTAAAGGGGAAATTTGGTAATATCTATAAAAAATGTCAAATGTACATATCCTTAGCCCATCATTTCTACTTCTAAGAAATTATCCAACAGGTATGCAAAAAGATGTGTACAAAGATGTTAAGTACAGCATTGTTTTTTGTTTGTTTGTTTACGGGCCTCTCACTGTTGTGGCCTCTCCCGTTGCGGAGCACAGGCTCCAGAAGCACAGGCTCAGCGGCCATGGCTCACGGGCCTAGCCACTCCGCGACACGTGGGATCTTCCCGGACCGGGACACGAACCCGTGTCCCCTGCATCGGCAGGCGGACTCTCAACCACTGTGCCACCAGGGAAGCCCCAGCATTGTTTTTAATATCAAAGTCCTGGAAACATAGATTTCCATAAACAGGGGACTAAGTAAAAAATGATACATACAGAAACAGAATACTATACCGCTATTAAAAAGAATAAGGCAGGGGAATTCCCTGATGGTCCAGCATTAGGACTTGGCGCTTTCACTGTCAGGGCCTGGGTTCGATTCCTGGTCGGGGAACTAAGATCCCACAAACCACTCAGTGTGGCCAAAAAAAAAAAAAAGAATAAGGCAGATCTATACTGCAAACATGGGAAAATATAATATTAACTAGATGATAATATTACATATATTATATAGATATAATTTAACATTATATATATTTAATATTATATAGGTATAATATTAACTAGAAAAAAGTTATTGGTCTTCTTTTACTATGTTATCCCATTTGTACATGTACAGAACATTTGCGGAATGATACATAATACACTGTTAACACTGGCTACCTCTCAAGAGTGTCTTGATAATTTCTTGCCCTGGTGATACAACTGGAAGTCCTAGTTATAAAATTACCTAAAAGATTTATATACCGGTTAATAATTTTTATTTTCTTGCATATGCACGATGGAATCTTTGTAAACCTATGACTTTTATACTTTATATAGAAGCGTAAAGAGGGAGAGGATTTTCACTTTAAACATGTTTTTACTGTTTTAATTTTTAAACCATCAGCTGATATTACTTTCATACTAAAAAAATAGTAGTTAAAATTCCCTACTAAAAAGGAAAATATAAGCTTGTTATATCTAACTTTATAATGGCTTGAAATTTCAATATCATCAAAATTGTTTTCAACTGTAAGAGTATCATGGTCAACGCAGAAGTGTCTCACCCACACATAAAGTGATCCCAATGACTTACACTCTTCCTCTGATTGTGTAACGTCTCCAAAGGAGCCATTACAAAGTCATCTGCACTGTCTTATACATGCCTAATGGATCCAACAGAGCCATTAGGATGTAAGTTATATGGCAGGGCTCCTGCCAAAGCTATTACCAAGTCATTGCATTGTTTCACACACTTCCTTCGACATTCAGATGGTTCCCGAGGAACTGTTATGGCTATGGAAGTGTCCTGTATAACTTACACTATCAAGGGAAAACAAAAAAAGCAAAAGAAAGAAGTGTAGAACAAACAAATCCCTTCCATTAAATGCACATGAATGGCCCCACATGGTCAAATATCAGAAGGCATAACTCCTCATTTGGGTATAACTATTATATGTCATTCAAGAAACCCAGGTGTTAGGCTAGCTATTTTTTCACCACTCCTGCCTGCTGTTCCGATGAAGCAATTCAGGGTCTGAGAATGACAAATGCATGGCTATGATGGTATGGTGTTTATTGGTAGTACATGGTATATTACCAGGTTTCTGTGGTATGCAGTACAGAAGCAATAGGGAGTAGTACTAACGGATTTTTTGGCTATCATGGGATTGTATCAGATAATCTGTTACCTGTAAAGTTCCTGAGCAGTGCATAGGGAGCTCAGCTGCCCAACAATCATGGAAATCAACAGGGCTTCTGAGTAACTGAAATTCCAGCTCTACCTTAAGGGGCTACTACAATGACAATAGGACATACAATAGTACAAAGTTAACCCTCAACCAGGTTGAAGTGCTTCATTGAATTCCCTCTCATAGTCTTCTCTACTTAGCAGAACAAGATTGTTGGCTATTAAAATGATGTATTATTTAAGGTAAGACAAGTGCAAGGAATTTTACCCAGTTTGAAATGAGAAGGTAGGCTGAACTCTGCTACGCTAGAGTTTCCTGGGACACCAGATGTTTCAGAAGCCACATTGCATGTCTGGCTAATCCTTGATAAAAGAGACTTCACCCTGTATCACCTACCTCACAATACATGCATAATAAATTCTTGTTGTGTGAAAGATAACCACGACTAAGATTTATTGAGCATTTAATTTAATATAAAACACTGTAAAGTGCTATATGTCCATTTTCTCATTTAATCCTCACATACAAAAACTAAAATAGGTAATGTCTCCATTTGACAGACAAGGAAACTGAGGCTTGGAGAGCTTTAGCTACCGGTCCAAGGACACACAGTAAAGTGGCAGAACCATGGCACAAACCTAGATCTATCTTATACCGCAGTCCATGTTCTTAATCACTCACCGTCCGGAGAACATTGTTATTTAGATTGCATTAATACAACAATTTTTACTTTAATAAATGATTTCACATCCCTTGTGTTCTCATAGCAAGCTGCACATATTTTTTTTATCAGGGTACTAACTAAATCATATTAAAGTTAGCTCTTTATCTTCTCTGGTAGACCTCACTGGGTATACATGCTCACTTGACTCTGACCGCCTGCATTGCAAACTGCTCCAAGAATCCAGTGGATGGGTTCCCAGAAAGCAACATTTGTATTGCTGACCTTACTCCCTGGTTGTAGCTGATGTGACCAGTGGTAGACATCTGACTCAAGCTGGGAAAATTAATCTGTCTCATTGGAATTTAGAAACGGCATTGAAAAACATCCAGTTAATCTCAACTTCTTTCCTGAACAGAAGAAATATAAACTGGAGAACTGTATGAGGTTTTATGCCTGCCTTGTGGATGGAGATTTAGAGAAAGTAAATCTGCAGAGACAGGACTGAAGGAAATGGATTCAGAAGCAAGAGGCAAAGCCCAGGCAATTCTTCTAATCTAGTTCCTTCTTTTGTCCTGGTCCCATGAAGCATTCACATGCCCTTTTTATGAATTTGTTTTTCTCTCTTTAAGCTAGCTCAAGCTGTTACCTGCAATAACAATAATAAATAATAATAAACAATCCTAATTAACAGGGCATCAATCTTGCCCACTAGACTGTAAATTCCTTGGGGGTGGAGATCACGTACTGGTCATCTTTTATATATCCCCAGTCTCCAATACAGAGCCTGGCGAAGAGTAAGTGCTCAATAAGTATTGCTTACATAGAAATAGCATTATCAACAAGAGCATAGCCATAAATAATTTCTTTGCAACTTATACTTTATTAAAGGTTATAAATGTCTTTTCTCTACCTATTTCCCTCTATTTAGCTTCTTGATAAGCAATTTCGTTTTCACATTTTCTAATCCAAGTGTTTCATTTAGGCCATATGTGAGAAACACATTCTTGGAAATTGATTATTCAGATTTAGCTGTTGATATAGTTTTTTCCTCCAACCTAATGTAGAGTCAAATGTAATTATTGAGGAACACCCTAATCACTGAGGTTAATGCTCAAGTAGGACTGCCAAATCCTTCTAAGAAAAGCCCACTGGATCACCTGTTAGAGGCAGTTGTGTGTTAGATGACCAGAGGTTTGACCCACTGTAGCATTTCTATTAGAGAAGATCTACAAAATATATTATCTCTCAGTTTTAATTCTTCCCCTCAGAGCAAAGCATATTTTTCATTTATTTAGTGCCTACTGGGCTCCAGATCCAGTGGCTAAGTACTGAAGCAAAAATATGGAATAAACCAGGCTTTGTCTTCAAGTAGCTTCCTATCTAGTACTTATTAAAAACCATCGTGAAGATAGAAAATACACAACTCAAGTATAATGAATAGTAAGGTTGGTAGTAACGTGGAATGGGAGTAGAAAAGGAGTAAAATGAATAAAGTATTATGACTGATATCAAAGTGTCCTGCTCACGGGCCTCAGGCTGAAGCTAACTTGAGTAAATCTGCATTTTTCCTAACAGCCGATTAAGCGTCAATAGACAACAAAGGGTTTACTTAGGACAAATTTCAGGGAATGGAAATAAAGTGCCTTAGTGTTCTGATTGCCCTGTGAAAGACGAGAAATCCACATTCTCTTCTGTTACCTGCTGCTCTCCCTTCCTTGTACTGCAGACCTCTTGTCTGTTTCGGTACTGAAATGGAAGGTTATTTATTTTAATTTTTCATGGGTTAAAGCATATCAGAAACTTCAATTCAGTTAAGGGTAACCAAATAGAGTTTACGAAAATGAGAAAAAATAAATATTTTCAAAGGCTTGATCGATTAATTAAATGAAAGAAATAAGTCCTTATAGACATGATTTTGGAAATATAAGTAGAAAATCCAAGACATTATAGCCTAGGATGGATAGAATTGAAAGTGTCTTTGAAATCACATCTCAGAATCTTTCTCAGTTGAACAGCACACCCAAATTAACAATTTCCCCAATCTTCACTTCTCTCCCAAATTTACAGGAGTGAAGCTTAAATCATCCTAAACCGATCCATGATATTGTGCCCATTGCCTCATCAATAATCTAAAAATCAGAATGTATATAGGAAGACAGAAACAAAATAAAATGTCATTGACATTAACTGAAACACAGGGATGCAGTGGCATGGAGTCTGAGGTAGTGAAGTATATAAATCCCTCCAATTTTAAGCTATTTACTCTTTTCAACATAGTATATAGAAACTCAAATTACTGAAATAGATTCCTTGCTAGGCCTGCTTTCACGAATGTATGAGATCAATGGGAAATAAATAGCCACATTTGCACACAAATGTTAATTCGTTAAAAATAACTTGTTTTTTCAAATTAACATTTTTTTAGAAAAACCATTTACACTCTCAACTCAAACCTCCTCTGTGAGAATCTATGGAAATGTTGAAGGCAGGCCAGGCCTGGTATCACTGACTGAAAATTTTTGGAATCTAAATTGGTGAAATCTTACTCTAAGTCATAAGATTCCAAATTGTATACTCCTTACTGAAAATTACTAGTAGGAGCAGAGTAAAACTTAACAGAACTCTGAGTGGAGAAAAGTTGTTCAAGTTCATATCTTATATTCATTCATGATCCAAGGGAGGAAAAAAGTGGCTATTTGGAAAACAATCAATTGTATTTAGCTAACTTGTTTCTGAATTGCTGTTTAACTCTTCCTCCTATGTAAAATGCTGATAACAATAGAATCATTCCACAGATGGGTCAGGAGGATGAAATGAGATAAAGATATTAAAAGTGTGTTTGGAAATTGTGAAGTGCTGATCAGTAAGAATAGTGAACATTCTTATTGTACTCATATGTTACAAGTACTATTCTAAACCTTTATATACATTAATTTATTCAATCATCACAAAATCTTAGAGGTAGATAGTAATATTCTCCTTGTTTTACAAATGATGAAGTTCAGGCACAGAAACTTTAGACAACTTTCCCAAGATCACACAGCTGGGATTTAAATCTAAGCTGTCTGGCTTCACAATACAAACTTTTTATCACTATGTTCTATTGAAGTCCCCCTTGGAGGTGCACATTGGGTCAAAAGAGGCTTACAGTTAAGGACTAGTTTTTAGCAGAGCGGATCATAGTTTTATATCGGCGCCCTGCCCAATTTTGTGGTCGCGCATCCAGTTCCTAAAATAAATCATAAGGAAAATAAACCTATAAAGAAAAGAAAAGATACACAGCCTTTACTCCTGAGTCTTCCAACTCTGTCTCAGTAAACAGTGTTACATGATCAAGGTAGATGGCTGATTATAGACTGAAGGCAAAACGAAACTGAACAGCCCCAAACATTCCTGAAGGTTCCTAACACATCCAAGGGACATGGCACGTGAACACAGTGCGTATAGTGGCTCATCACAGTAAGCAGTTCTCGTGGTGGAAGAAGGGGAGGATAATATGCATTTTGATGAAGCTGATTCTAATATATCTTCCCTCTGATCCATTTCCCCCAGTTTCTTACATATTTTGAGTCATTGCCCTGTGGTCAGATGTGAGGATTCCCTCTGCCACAAAGTGTTTGATTTTCATTAAAATCATTAATAAATATTGCTTTCAGTATCCCTCTGCAAAGGGGCAAAGCCCAATGAGCACAATGAAGGCAAAAGTAAAAGGACACCAATGTCCCCTCACTAAGGAATGACACAGTATAAAAACAGGTCTACAGAAAAGAATGAACAACATTTCCTTCATTTGAAGGTGTTATTTATAATTGATGACATAGGTATAGTGTGATTCTTAAGCCAAGCCAGAGTGTCGGAAGGAAAAGACCAAGACCATTTGCTAGGTGTAAAGTTATGACAGTATCTGAACTATATACTATGTTAATGGCTAGAGTCATGTAAAAAATCATAGATAATGTATTGATAGAACAGAAAGTCATGAGGCCAAAACCAACCCAACCTGATGTAAATCTCTGCCTTCATGCTAAATCAACGTTTCCCTATTCTACCTAGCTCCCCCCTCACCTCCTCATTACTATCAACATACACATACATGAAGTCTTCCACAGGAAAGCAAACCAACAAGCTACCAATAAACTAATCTTTGACAGGTTAATTAACCAGGCCTGTGTGTTGTTTATCAGACAGGCAGGGTTGAATGTTGTAGGGTGGGTGTCAGGGATGGGGTGAGGTAAAATAATTTGTCATTGAATATTTGGAAACACTTGCCTTGAGTAGACCCAGCTTGAGCCTCCATGTCACAACAAACAGGAGAGAATTTAAAACCTGTAATAGCAAACATTTTTACTAATTAATCCTTGTCCAAGTCATCTGGGATTCTTCAATCTTCAATCCTTACCCTTCATCCAGTAGTATTTTTTAAATAACAAATTCAGTGAAATACGATTCACATACCATAATGTTCACACTCTTATTAAAGTGTACGATTCAGTGGCTTTTAGTATTTTCACAGAGTTGTGCAACTACTACCACTATCTAATTCCAGAGGTTTCATCACCCCAGAAGAAACCCATACCTAGGGTCTTGCAGGAGTAGAAGAATGGTGGAGCACTACGGGGAAATTCCTTTCTTTTATTTTAATGTTTCAACCCAGTGAACTGGCTATAACTTCCTTATGTCAGGAGTGAGATGACGAAGAACAATGTCTTTGAAATACAGGAGAGCCTCTATCACCCCATTTCACATAAATTTGGTCATTATTTTTCCTGTTTGACAGTTGAAGCCCCAAAACTGTAGGGACTAGTCCAAGGTCCCCCAACTTCCATCCTATTGCTGCTTCACTTACATGAATATGCACGACATAGATCAAATATGTTCCCTTCTCACTTCCACACTTCACCTCCTCTACACTCTTCGCCTAAGTCAACAATACATACATACATACATGAAAATAAACCTAAAATATCAAGACCCTCAAGGATATTTGGTGATAGGATATTTAGTGATATTACAAATGTCATTCCTGATTATATCCTTGTGGCCAATGTCTCCTACAGGCTGAAGGAGGCAGAGGAGGATAGAATAGAAAAAGCTGCAGGTACAGGGCTGTTGGCTACCTCTCTGACACCTGAGAAAATACTCATTAGCCACTGCTAACAGACCAGGCTTTGTGGTCATGGTGATGGGACCTATGAAATTTAGACAAACAGAATGAGGAGGAGATTAGATTAATGTGTTTAATAAGCAGTAATGTGATTTTTATGAAAGGACTTTGTTCTTCGGTAGGGACAGAAAAGCAGACAACAAAATAAATTAACCTCTTCCCAACAAATCAAAATGACAAAACTTTTCCATTTCTAAAAGTTGTAAGAAAATAATATATAACTACAATTTAATGACACTGCTGTTACTACTTATTGTCTGGCAAATGGCTGATGTTCACCTTCTGTTTTTTTTTTAATCATTTCAGTCCAATCTGGTTAATTTGCCTTTCTCTGTACACTTGGCAGGTTAATCTGAATCAGAATAGAGAGCACATACATAATAAGCTTGCTATACAGCTGTTCGTCTCATTGTTCATATATTGATACAAAGCCAAAATACATGACATGAGTACTTCTAAAATAAATATCACTAGTATTGCACTGGAAAATAAAGATGAAAATGAAAGGTGAGTAATGAATAAGACATGCACAATATTACTGACTCTATGAGATTTATTTCCTTCGGGGGAATCACCAGAAATAAAAAGTACTTCATCTATTATTGTAAATGTATGTGTCTATTTGCCAGATACTTAGGTACATGCCTTGTCCATGGGACCCTGCTAACCTGCATCTCCATTCTGCAGACAAAATGAAGGGTAGGCAGACATAGGGAAGGAAAACAAATCAAAGGCTAAAACCTGCATCCTCTCTGGGTTTTATGTAAACAATACAGATAGCTCTATTACCATTCTCTCCATCAGACTTCCTTTCATGGTCAGTGTCAGTCAAGGACAATGCGGAGTTGGCCCGGCTGGACAAACATGAACTATGCTCTGACTTCATCCCCCTTATCCACATTCTCAGCGCATGGTCAGGTGAGGCAGCACCTTCTGTCTCCGTGTCCACATCAGATCCCATCTCTAGCTGGTAGCCATGCCGAGAAACACTGTGCATGTCTGTCTGGTAGCCAGAGCACAGGGTGTGAGGGGTTTCACAAAATTCCATCTCTGAGAAGACACAAAGTTCAGAGAAAAGGTTTATAAACATACAGAAATACCTGGTAAAATTCGACCTTTTTGTCCTTATGTCCCTCTCCCCCATTGCTAGTATTTATGTGTTTTTGCCAAGTTAGAATTCTGGTCTTTATATTTATGGTAGCTAGGATTCTGTGCTTATTTTGCACTTCTGTAGCTTAAAATTATGCTCCTGTTGATTCTTACAAGGTTCTGGAAAAAGCATGCCCAAAATAGCTTTATACCTACAATTTTAGGTTGCACAAATGTAATGAAATAAGTGAGTGCAGGGGAGTATAAAGTGTAGAGAGCTGTCCTTTAAAAGATATTTCTCTTCTAGGAAGAATATATATGATCTGCAGAGCACACCTATGCTTAAAATATTAAAATTATTGGCTTTTCTAAGTATTTAATATACCTTAGGGTTAAGAAGAAATAATTCAATGTGAAAACTCTGAGGAAAAAACATTAAGTATACTTTTTGAAAGTATTTTTCCTAAAACACATTAGTCTAAACTCTAAAATTATGAGTATTTAATATCACTACTTTCCATTGTCTCCAAAGAAGTATGAGGCTGACTTTATGCTAATTATTGTTTCATTCATTCTTTCAAGAAATACATAAAAAAACTTTCAATCGTATATTGCACCTCAGCAATGCTTCAAGGCTTGGATTCTCCCCCCAGTTCCCCCTAAGCCTTAGAATCATAAAATGTTTAAGGTCTTAGAGATGCTGTAATGAATCCCTTCTGCTTACAGTTGAGGAAAATGAAGTCCACAGGGTAGATGTCACTTGTCCATAGCCAATGTTAGATAGCAACAGAGCCCCTTTTCCTAAAACACTCATCTGGGCATGGTGCCTGCTAGACACCAAGGAAGCCCCATCAACTTACTGCATGAATATCAGGCATTCATTCAGTCTTACAGTCAATTTTGCATTCAATTATGGCAAGGTGTCAAAAGGGGGAAAAGATGCTTTAACAGACCTTAATAAGTTAATGAAAAATGACCACATGCCAAGACATATCATCTGAAATGTCCATGTAATACTTAGATAAGGTAATCCGGGGATGTTGTACACTATATAGGATTTTCTCAGACTGACATCAGAGACAGGGTATGTCATTTGGCCAGGAAGAAGCTTAACTGAGCGCATCTAATCCTTAGCACATATCAATAAAATGCAAACCCTAAAATGAATTTAATTCTTTGAATACAGAAAGTGCTAGAATTTAGACTGACCGTATACTAGAAAGAAGAGTACAGAATACAAATATATTTTTAATAGCAATTTTTGTGACATGTAATTGCCAAACAAGGGTTTAACAAATCATATCTTAATGCTTATTCAACAGCCATTAGGTACCCAGCACTGTGTTCTGTGAAACAGGTATTACAGGTAAATAAAGCTACTATATTTTATTACGAAAAGTCAATTATAAATTCTGTCAGGGTTATATGTCACTGTTGAGGATGTTACTTATGATTTCTGTGATGAATGTCTTTTTCAAAAATAAATTTATTTATTTTTATTTATTTTTGGCTGTGTTGGGTCTTCGTTGCTGCGCGCGGGCTTTCTCTAGTTGCGGCGAGCGGGGGCTACTCTTTGTTGTGGTGCACGGGCTTCTCATTGTGGTGGCTTATCTTGTTGCGGAGCACGGGCTCTAGGTTTGCGGGCTTCAGCAGTTGTGGCACGCGGGCTTCAGTAGTTGTGGCTCGTGGGCTCTAGAGCGCAGGCTCAGTAGTTGTGGTGCACGGGCTTAGTTGCTCCGCGGAATGTGGGATCTTCCCGAACCAGGGATAGAACCCGTGTTCCCTGCACTGGCAGGCAGATTCTTAACCACTGTGCCACCAGGGAAGTCCTGTGATGAATGTCTTTAAGAGTAATTCTATTTTTCTACCAAAATTGTCTAAATTCTATAGGAGTGATGCTTAAGAAACGGCATGGTTTCCACTTGTCAAACATAAAACCTTATGAAACTGTGCTTCTTGACATAAGGCTAAAAGTAAAAATCCATTTTGCCCAATATAAATCTTAGTGATCTAGAATATGGGATTGGTTAATATTCATGCGTCTTAATTTCACAAAGTTTCATTATCCAATCCTACTGTGCAGTTGTTGCTACAGCAACCTCATCATGAATCTGTCAGCTTGGAGCTGTAGGAAAGGAATTTTATATAGGCCTGCATTCACAACTTCTTTCATTCCCCTAGACCAGTGGGTCCCAAACTTTGGCATGCTTCAGAATCACCTGGAAGGCGTGTCAAAACACAGACTGCTGGGCCTGACTTCCCCACGCCCCCAGTTTCAGTGTCTGATTCAGCTGGTCTGCAGTTGGGCCAGAGGATCTGCATTTCTAACAAGTTCCCAGGTAAGGCCTATGCTATTTGTCCAGGGACTTTGAAAACTTTGAAAACTGCTTCTCTAGAGATTTCTCTGAAATCAGCGGGAGCCAAGAAAAGGGGAGAAGTGAGAGAGCAACCTTATTGTGGCATTACCAAAGATTTTTCAACAACAGCTCAAATTCTATTTGGAGACACAAGCAAGAAAGTGTTTGAACTGAATTACTGTGAACTGCTGCCCCCCCCAACCCCCCATTTATTTGCCATGGATTCAGGGCACTAATTAGGAAATTTACTTTAGGAATTAAGTTTACTTTAGGAATATTTAGGAAATAAATTTACAGACTTGCATTTATTTTCACTCATACGATGGCATATGAGATGAGACTTTCCAAAGATTTTAATATGAGCATCTGAGTCATAGTAAAGACATTCATTGGAAAAGGATGAGCAAATAAAAATAAATACATGGCTAACCTGTCATTTCAGATAATAACAGAGAAGTTTTTAAAAATAACCACTGATGGATGTAAGCACAATCCCTCTTTGTTAAAGAGTTTTGTTTCCCATTCAAAAAGAAACTTGAACGTGGATTTGTTCCCTTCTAAGGAAATGTGGTGTAACACGATAAAAAAATTACATAATATTTCTATTGGAACTATGATTTGAATACAAAAAGACTAAACCCCACATTCTCTTAGATACAGTCAGATAAAAGTACACTGCCTTGCCGATAAATAACTTTTGAATGAAACAATGCAAGTAAGTTATCAGTTGTTCATTTTTTAATGATAAAGAAAGAAATAAATAAATAAGGAAAGAAAGAAAAGGAAAAGTTTCACTTATTTACAGTAAGTGTTATTCATTGAACAGCCTCGCTTCTCATTCTTGAAATCAATGTTACCATTGTAAATTATTTCCTTAAATACACAAATGTCTTGGTGGTGTTCAAAATTCCCACAGGATGCATTTTCTATAAAGCATTTACAAAGCACCATAAGTGGATGTTTTTAGCCTTGCACATATAACCTTGTTACCTAAAATGCTACAGATTCCCTAGAGAAGATAAAGTTCAATGGATTTATTATAGATCTATTCTTACCAAAAAGCTAGTCACAAGAGAAATATAAGTACAATCTTAGAATATCTAGGATTTAAATGGACAGACTGGAAACATGAGAAACTACATTTCAGGAGTAAACAGACACAGATGTTGCCAAGTGAATGATGTATGTGGGCCTTACAAACGTGTATTTAATTCTTATTGTAAGGAAAACCTATTTTGCAGCCTTGTAGGAGACAAAATCTGAGCAAATTAATAAAGAGTTGAAATCCAGTTTTTAAAATGGGCAAAAGATTTGAAGAGATCCTTCACAAAAAAAGATACAGGAATGACCAATAAATGAATGAAACGATGCTCAACCTCATTAGTTATTAGGAAAGTGCAAACTAAAACCACAATGAGATACAACTACAGACCTACCAGAACGGCTAAAAAATTCTGATCACACCAACTGTGGAGCAACTACATACACGGCTGGTAAGAAAGTAGAATGGTACAACCACTGTGGAAAACACTTCGGCAGTTCCGTAAAAAGGTGAAGCTAAATTTAACAGGAGAGCAAGGCACTTCTGGTCATTTATCACGGAGAAATAAAAATTTCTGTCCACACAAAAATCTGTACGAGGTTGTTCAAAAGGTTTACTCACTAACAGCTAAAAATTAAAAACAACCCAAGTGTCCATGAATAGCTGAAATGATAAATCATCTGTGGTATATGCACACTATGGAATACTACTCAGTCAAAAAAAATGAACTATTGATATATAACAAGATGCATGGACCTCAAAATAAATGAGTGAAAAAAGACCAACAGAATGTGTATGTAATGCATGCTTCCATTTAAATGAAGTTCTAGAAAATGCAAACCAACCTATAGTGACAGAAAGTAAATCAATGGTTATCTGGGGAAGACAATAAGGGAGAAATGGAGAACAAAGGGGCACAAGGAAACCTTTGGGACGATCTAAATATCTGCTATCTTGACTATGGCAATAGTTACACATGTGTATACATACCAAAGTTTATCATATTGTACACTTTGAGTATGTGTAGTTTATTGTACTTCAATTATACCTCTACAATTGTTTTTTTAGTGGATTGTACCCCACCAGATAGTAAGAGAGTGGAGTTAAGCGTCTCTGAGCCAGAAGGAGGCCCTGCTTTTTTCCCCTAGTGGAAGAAAGCACATGCAATATGAACAAAAAGGTAGTCAAAATTCTGTTTTGCTTATTTATAAGTCAAGAGGCAATCAAGGCTAAGTGACTCGTGATTTCTCACTGATCCTCTAGGGAGCACGTTTTTCCTAGGAACATTATTGAAAACCATTTTTCGAAAATCAGTTTTAGGGGGGAAACTGAAGATGAAACTGATCACTGGTAGCTTTCAGCAGCTAAGGGAACATTCTGTAGTTGGAAATCATGTGACTAGATTGAGTGGATTGGCACGAAGGATCACTTTAGGCCTCTACTAATGCCAACAATTTAATAATTTTTAAAAATTCTATGAAGTGCTGAATAAAATGAACTATTGTATATTCTCTCTGAATCTAGGGATTGATCTTCAGGTGTTCAGCCTGGAGAAGTCATTTATCAGAACTTGAAAGGGAAAGTAATACTTATATCAGCATTTTTCTAGAACTTCTGAGTTTCTGATGAGCTCAAGACTTTATTTTTCTTTAAATTCTACCCATCCACACTTCCTCTTAAAATGGAGCTTTAAGTCATCACACTCCAAATAAATAACTGGAGGCCAAAAAGCATGGTATATCTTAGCCATGACCTGAGTGATTTGGAATATAACTTCCAAAGAGTGTAGTCCATTTCCAAAATAAGAAAGAGGGAGAGGGGATAAAATTATTAGCTTTAATTACTGTAATTCATAACAAGACTTACAGACTATATGCAAAGACAGCTGTTATTAATTAGCCATGCAGTTTTTGGGTAAGTCATTTAATATCTTGGAGCCTCAGTTTTCTCATTTGCAAAATGTTCAGGTCCAACTAGAAACAAATCTCTAGGTGACCTCCCTTGACCTCTATAAATTTCTGTAATTATAACTTAAGCCTGTTATGGAAAAATGGGGAATGGTTAAATTTTCAAATTGGAATGGGAAAAGAACTAGTGGTTTTATGAGTCAAGGTGCTATTCATACTTCCACTGTGAAAGATAATCAGTCATATTAGCTAAATAAGATCTTGTGTCATGATTACAAGTCTCGCTATGTTAAAGTACTGATACAACCTAGGTAATCCATTGTGAATTGCAAGATTATTAATAAACCGAGTACATAAAATATATCATGTAAAAAGTCTACTTAATAAATAGTTCCTCATCAAACATGAAATTATCAGTTTATAAACATGGCTATTACAAACTGTACTCTATGGCATAGTGAATAAAAATTCACACCATTAAAAATACTACAGGGTTTCCCTGGTGGCGCAGTGGTTGAGAATCTGCCTGCCAATGCAGAGGACACGGGTTCGAGCCCTGGTCTGGGAAGATCCCACATGCCGCGGAGCAACTAGGCCCGTGAGCCACAACTACTGAGCCTGCGCGTCTGGAGCCTGTGCTCCGCAACAAGAGAGGCCACGATAGTGAGAGGCCCGTGCACCGCAATGAAGAGTGGTCCCCGTTTGCCACAACTAGAGAAAGCCCTCGCACAGAAACGAAGATCCAACATAGCCAAAAATAAATAAACAAATTTAAAAAAAATACTACAGACCCAGTAATAATTCATTACTGGCTCTAGGGAAAAATACAATGAGTTATTACAGTCTTAAGCAAGAAATACAAAGGAAGGAATGAAGGGAGGAAGGAAGGAAGGAAGGAAGGAGCGGAGGGAGGGAGGAAGGAAGGAGCAACACTACACAGGAGGCAGATAATTTTCACAACTGGCTACCATTTTATATTTCTCAGTTTGGGGGCTTTGAAGGGGAAATGATATCAAATTGTCAAACAAATCAGTTCATCTAAGTTTACTTAAACACACCTCTGCTGAACATCCACTCAATTTCAAGTCAAGAAAACAAAACAAAATAGACTTCTCTGATTTCCCCTAGTCTTAGAAAATTAGCCCAATTTAATTCTCTCTTCTCTTCTGTTACTTTGTGAAAAAGGTGTATCAAATGCACAGTACTGTACTAGGCACTGAGCAGAGTGAGTTAACAGGACCATGTCACGTCCTTTGGCTAGTATCACAGAGAGCCTTTTTAAAGGTCCAAATGACAACAGAGTCTTAAAGGCACACCACCCAGACCTGACCTTTGTTTTTGTGCTCAGGGATCATCAGCCTTTTCTGGGGCACCAGAGTGAGAGATGGAGTGCTCCCACATGCAAGTCTGGAGCCTGTGGATATCAGATGACTTAAATAACTAAGCTTCCTGAAGCCTAATCTCCCCCCTCACAGTTCCAAATGCACCCATTATTTTGGTACTCAGGACCTACCAATTTTGCCTTATTTAATTTTCAAGATTTCCCCATCTGTCAGTATAGTGAAAAGTAAGGCAAAAAATCTGGTAGAGTTAAAAGCCCGAAGTATAAACATTCATCCTTTGTGACCGATATTGGCTAACTGGAGCCATCCCAGAACATAGTTAAAAGACTATGTTAATGTAAAAAAAAGATGCTCTCAAAAGTATAGTGATTTGTACACACTGCTATATTTAAAATGGATAACCAACAAGGACCTACTGTGTAGCACAGGGAACTCTGCTCGATATTCTGTAATAACCTAAATGGGAAAAGAATCTGAAAAATAGATACATGTATATGTATAACTGAATCACTTTGTTGTACACCTGAAACTAACACAACACTGTTAATCAACTGTACTCCAATATAAAATAAACAGTTAAAAAAAAGTATACTGATTTGCAAATCTGTAAAAATGGCTCAAACCAGAGAAGGACACAGAATTATAGCATAAAGTCAAAAGGAAGGGAGATGAGATAGGAACCTAGAAGAAATCAAAAGGGACTCCAATCTTATTTAGAAAAAGATGAAAATATCCTTCAGCAATCTAAGGAAGGAAGGAAATTTGATGTGGGAATAAACAACTTCTATTTATTTCCTTGAACTAATATTCATCTTAGTGCAGGGTCCAGCTTAGACTGTCCTCACATAAGATGGGAGAATTTGCTCTGAAGCTAACTCAGACAGCAGTTACCACTACAATAAAAAAAGGTGAGGCCTGCTCTACAGCCTTCATAACAAGAGTCTGGAAAAATAATCAAGGACTAGAAAAGATGGTGGGAGGTCCTGGACTTCAACAGAAATTTAGATCAATGAGAACCTGTGCATGTTCTCTTTATTTCAACATTTCAAATGAGACTGAGACTTCCTGGCCTAAATGAGAGATTTTCAGGGCTACTGAACACTGAAAATGCATGATGTTCAATGGCCCTAAAAATTTCTCATTTCTTACCTGTGCTGGTCCAATTTTCTGGCTGTTCATATCACTTTGGAGCCTGAATCTTTATTGACCACTATGGTCTTCCATGTATACTTCCATATTTTCATTATGTTCACAAAGTATGTGAAGCTGTTTGTTTAATGTATGTATTTGTATGTGTACGTGTGTGTGTTAAACTGCATTAATGTGCAGCACAATTTCATCTAGAGAAGTGAGAACAGTGAGCTAAAGAGTTAGATGCCCACTAAAAACACTTGAGAGTGCTTCAAACACATACTCTTAAAAGCAAACAATGTGACTTCTACAACATTCTACCCTAATCTGTAAGCATTTATTTTGTGATGATTCAGTAAAGATGTCAAGGTAGAACTGTGCACCAGAGTCACTGTCCACAAAGAACTACTGAATAAACTACATTCTGCTCCATTAGGGGATTCCTGTTAACCATCTTTCAAAGATGACCTATTTATTTGTGCCTCAGTATCTTTGGACATGTTGTGTCAACCACCTGGAATACGGCCCTCTGATTTTTCACCAATCTAATTCCTAATATCCAGTTTGGGTCAGTACCTTCACAAAGTATTCTCTGACTTTCTTCTCCCTCCTCCTAATAATCTCATCCTTCCTTATAGCATTTCTATTCTTTACTACATGGCTTTAAGTCTGATTTTATATTTTTTTCTCTATATGTATATCATCTGTATTACCTCCTGAATCAGACCTCCGGATCCTAGAGTTTTCTAAACTTTTTGGTATCTCTCAAAATCAAATGAGATAATTTCTGCAAAGTGTTGTATGATCTATGAAGGAACATATAAATATAAGGTAGTATTGCCATCCCTTCCAGCCTTAGAATAATTCTAGGCAAGGAGTGAGCATAAAATACCAAAGTTTTAAAGTCAGTACTTAATATGAAACCACTCTTGAAAGGGTTAAGTTCTTGAATCCAATTCTGACACATATGAGATGGTTTTATTTAACATAAAACAATGCCTACCACTGCAAATTGAAAAATTGCTATTTTGGTAAATTAGCTATGCATTTTGACTGATGCGCCACAAATGTGGCAGAAAGAGAAAGACAGCAACACACTGGCTGTGGATTTAGGGAAAAAATCCAATTTATAGCAATATTAAACTAATGGGGAACAAGCTCTCTGTACCATCTTCTGACTGAGATAGTCTCACCAAGGAAGCTGTCCTCACTATTCTTTTTGGCTTAAAGAATTGGGAAACTAATTCCTATTAAAATTCTTCAAAATATACCCTAGGGTATAGAACTGGGAGGGCTTTGATCAAACCAGCCACAAAGCCTTGGTAGAAGACGATCTCTCAGCTGACTTGAGTCAAAACTTCTCTTGTCCTTCTTACCCATTGGTTCCATCCCATATACCAGATAGAAATTACCATCTTGGCAAATTTGTAGAGTGTCCTGGACTAAATAGGTGGCTCCTCTGAGAGACTCTGTTTTCATGAACTCAGAGAATGTGTCTTTTTTTTTTTCCCCCAGAGATAGAAGAAACTTTCCAAACGGGCAAAAGTTGTAGAAAGAACTTTTAGGATACTCATCAGGGACTTCTGAATTTGAATTCAGTTTAGAGAAAAACGTTAAATTCTGGAGAAGAATTCCACTTCCAGTCAAGATAGGGTGACAGGGACGAAATTTCTCCTCATGCCTGAAACAGCAGCAACAAAAACCAGACAAAATATATGTAACAATGGTTTTCAGACATTGGGCAAAAAAGGACGGTAATCCCTGAGATGTCGGAAACAAATGGGATGAGCCCTATGAGTGCGCCAGCTTACTGCCTGCAAAGAGTTTCCAGGCCTTAGCACAGGGGAGGGAGACTGTAGGGGAGCCTGGCAGTCTCTCTGAGTTGTGCAGACGGACCTGGTAGTCTGGGAAAGCCAAGACAGCTAGAGTTAGCAGTACAGAGTACCAAAGAGGAGAGAGCTGCAGAGAAAGAAAATTCCAGAGATCTGCAGAGGGTCCCCCTGGATGTTCACCGGGTCCGGAACAGCACATGGATGCAAGGAAACACTTGAGACTGGAGAAAGAACCATCTGAAAGGATTAAAGGAAGCAACTTTGAATCTGAAACAGGGCTGCAAATCTGAAACAGGACTACCAATAGTCCCTGTTCTCAACCAGAGTGAAAAACCTCATAATTCATGAGCACTGAGTAGAGTACGCAAAAAGGGTTTTGCATTCCTATACCTATTATTGAACTTTGTTTTGATGTGTGGTCCATACTTGGCAACGGTTTTACCCTTTTGGGTCTTGCTATTAAGCTTTGTTAGGTGGGTGGAGTGCAACGTTTGCTCTAGGGCTAATTAGACCTTCACGTGTTATCAAGTTAAACATACACCTACCATATGATCTAACTATTTACCCAAGAGAAATGAAATCGTGTGTCCATACAAAGACTTGTACATAAACAACAGTTTTATTTGTAATAGCCAGAAGTTGGAAATAGCTCAAATAGCCATCAACAGGTGAATAACTGTAAAGTCTCATATATCCATACAATGGACTACTGTTGAGCCACAAAAAGGAATGAACTATTGATACATACAAAAATATGGGTAAATATCAAGCTATGCTGGATTTTTTTTAAAGGGTCAAAAAGTCCATTTATGTAAAACTCTAGAAAATGCAAACTAATCTACAGAAAGCAGATCCCAGGTTGCCTGGGAGTGGAGTAGGTTGGGAGTGGTAGAGGAAGAAGCATTACAGAGTGGCAAGAGGAAACTTTGGGGTGTTATGGATATGCTCACTATGATGATTGTGGTGATGTTTTCATGGGTCAAAATTTGCCAAATTGCACACTATAAATATGTACAGTTTACTGTATATTAATTATACCTTAATAAGCAAGTTTTTAGAAAATGGAGAAGACAAGAATGTTTTGTTTGCCTAATTCAAATGTCACAATTGAACACTGGGAGCAGTGAAACAAAGTAACATAATTGATAAGACTGAAAAACCAATCTGTGTTCACAAACCGCCATGAATGAGGGAAATGACAGGTGAATTTCTCTTGACTTGTCTGCCATTTTGCCTTCATTATGGTGAAATCAGAAGGGCTTCGATTCTGGACACTAAAATTCCTGAATGCTTTGATTGTTAGACTGATGCAAACATGATCAACAAATTAGGTATGATCCTAATGTGGCAGGAAGGATTCATGGGCCAATCTGAGCTCAGCGATAAAGTACTGTGACAGATCAGGTGGACTCAATACCAGTGACACACATTTGCCATTCCTACCTTAACAGGCTAGTTGCCTTTGTTTTAGTCTACAGCTATAGATTTCTCACATAATCCTGGCTAACTGTTCTGTTCAAATGCATGTTATTTGTTTCAAAGAAGACTTAGATGAGAGGAAATGGTTAACTCAGTGCAAATGCAGCCCTAACCTTCAAAAGCTCTCTCTCACTAATGGGAGGTTAGTAATGTCCCCTTTGTTTACCACTAATTTCTACAAGGGCTCTTTAGTAGCATAGTGTATATATAGTCAATTGTAGAATAGGTTATTACACAGAAACAGTAGCACAGTAGTCAAATGACTCTAGTAATCAGGGCCAGTCTTGACCTCATTCTAAAGTACAGTTCAACTGAACTGTATATTCTAATAATAGAATTATTTTTGAGAGTTGTGTTTACATTACAATCCTACCTGTACAAACCTATATTTAGAAAGAAAGGCCATTCTCTATTTGCTGTGGAAATTGAGATACTAATCTACCTCATTTACCAGGAAATTCATTTGTAACTGACAAAGTACAAGGTTTTAGACTTAAACACTTTGACTAGTAATTCTGATTTCAAAGCACACATTCTCCAGTCCTAGGGCACAAGCGGATGGAACTCAAGCTACCAAGGAACATGCAGGGGGATTTTTTTGCTTTTTTTTTTTTTTTTTTTATGTATTGAAAAAAAAGTACATCTGAGGCAGGAGGACCCTAGGCTGATACTCCAAGATAAAGATAATGGCAGGAGCAAGGAGGAGCTGAGTCCTGCTCGGATAAAAGATAAAGAGACCACATATTTCTCCTTCTTGAGGTCAAGGAGACCTCCCAGACTACCCATGCACAGGAAGCTCCTCAGAGGTCAGAGAAGGGAGGGGGCGCCAGACCATAATATGTTTGGTCTATTTTCCAGAAACCCTTGGAATCCATCTGGCTAAAAGATGCGTGCACACACAGGGGAGGGCCCTGACTGAGACCAAGTATGGACACAGAGCCTGGCAAAGCAAGATGATTGGCCAGAGGAAACCCGGAAGAATTGCCTCCATATAAGTGATTTAAACTACCACAAAGGTGTGACTCTTTCTCTGAGCCTGCCCATGTGTGTCTATCCACACGTGCTTTTTTCCACCTAGTAAACACTTTACTTGTTTCACTACTTTCCGTCTTTCTGTTGAAATTCCTTTCTCCAAAGTAGACGAGCCAGGGCCTTGTAACCAGCCACTGGCCCTCGTGGTCTAGTGGCTAGGATTCAGCGTTCTCACTGCCGCAGCCTGGCTTCAGTCACTGGCCCTCGTGGTCTAGTGGCTAGGATTCAGCGCTCTCACTGCCGCAGCCTGGCTTCAGTCACTGGTCGGGGAACTGAGATGCTGCTTCAAGCCGCTGCAGGCTGAGGCCACCAAGATCACATCCAGATGTAAATTTAGCACCTTCAATGTACCAGGTCCCAAGACATACATTATTTTATATAATTCTCACAGTATGCCCTGTGAGAAAGGTTATTATTATCCCTATCATTTAAATAGAGCAACTGAGGCTCAAAGAGAGTTTATGTAAATTGTCCAAGGCCACATAGATACCAAGTGGCAAAGCCAACTTGGAACAATTTTATCACTGAGTCCTAATCACCTTATACAGCATATGAAGTTATAAGTAGCACATTCGAATTCACAGCCTAGTTTTCCTCTTTTGTACAGTGTGCATGTGGCTCATGCTAGAACTTCCTGCTTCTCGCCTTCCCAGGTTTCATTCACCTCGCTGCCGTTTCCATCTGGATTTTCACAGCCAGCCGCCAAAATACTTTGAGGGATATGGCAGCTGGGAGGCAATGAGCATTTCCTTTGTCACTGACAGTATGAAAAAGAGATCCTTAAACTATGCATATATAAGCTCATTGCTCTTATAAGAGTTTAATATATTTTTATACCTTTTGAAGTATTATTTCACTTTGTACAAATTCTTATGGATTCACTCCATCACCATCATGGCACTTTAAGTCACTGAAAGTAACAGTGATATTTTAGAGCATATTCCAGGCTTCCAGACAACACAAACAACATCTGTGTCTACAGGCGGACAAATAAAACGCTGGCCTCTCCTGTGTTTAGATCCCTAGCTCACAGCAGCTGCCTCGAGTTTTGAAATTATTTAACATTAACAAAATTGAGAGGAATATTATTCATTGGGAAATGCGTGTTGGAGTATTACTTCAACACATGATCACCCCTCCAGAGGAGACAATCAGATCAAAATTGGGGGCATTTCCTGTTTACAAGGTAGCATTACCATTTCAAGCTAAATAGATTGAGGCTAAATCTGTGATCTACGTTCAGAACTTTACATGTATTACAGCATTCAGAGAATGGCTTTGAGTTCAAAATATTCCAGTTTCTGATTAAATGTTGAGGAAGTTTCTCTTTATTTTAAATTTATCAAGGAGGTATGAAATTAGAAAAAGGCATGCTTCTCTTTAGCTATCATTTAGTGCTAACACTGCAGGCGATTTCTACAGAATGTGTTTTCCAAAACCTCTTAAAGCTAGAAAGCAAATACAAACAGCAACAATAACATTAATGCTTTTGAATTGGAAATTCATATGGCCCAATTCCTTATTAACGTTGCTCTAAATATTTAACCCAAACAAGCAAACGAACATTTCAGGCACTTAAAATACAATGGTCAATCTATATACATGAATGCAACTGTGTCCATTTTACAGATTTTGGAAAGATGTTCGGGTGAATCAGTCTATGAGAATTGCCCAACGACATTAATGATATAAGGACAGATATAATATGAGTCTACATAATGCCTGAACAGTTGACTCCATTCAGTCCCCAAATCATCACCTTGAGGGAAAAAAATCAACCTACACAAACAGCCAAAGAGAGATTTGATGTTGTATTGACAAAACATCTGCTTGGTTGAATACTCACTTCCGACATAGTCACTGGCTCTTTCAGTGGTTCCAAGGTTTGTCCTAGATATGATTCTAAGGCAGGTCTGTTCCTTTTGTCCACCCACTTGCCCGTTAGCCTCTCTGACTCCATATCCAGCATCCATTATTTTTATTGTGTCACCTCCTTGCCTAGAACTTTAACTCCATCTGTTTATTCTCTTTCTTTTTCAACTGTTCCTTTATGTGGCCAGTTACCTCAAACCACAGCACTGTGCTAGCAAATCTGATAGATTTAAGCCAGGTTTAGTATACTTACTTTTTCCAAACTCATGCCAAATTATATATTATCATTTTTAATAGAACACTCCCACCTTTAGTTTTCATACACTCAGTTCGTAAGTTATTTAATAAGCATTTATTAAGCACCTACTGTGTGATATACACTATGATATGATCCAGGCAGATAAGAAAGAAAGGGAAAAAAGACATGTCCTCTGCCCTTGAAGGGCTGACAATCCAGTGCAGACCTGGAAATGATGACAGGACAAGGAGGTAAATGCCATGACAAATTTATGCATAAAGGACTGTGGAGCCCAAGGGATGTGAGGGACTCCTCCTGCCTGGAAGATTGAGAATGGCTTCAGAGAAGAGATGATACTTTGAGTCGCACCTTAAAAAAGGATGAATATGCCTCTGGCAAGTTAAAAAGGTGGTAAGAGCATTTCTAGCACAGAGAAAGGCAAAGGTATGTGCAAGGAAATGGTAAATTCAAAGAATAGCAAATGATTTGCTGTCTATGCTATAGGTGTATAGGTAGAGGGGCCAGTTTGCAAAGGGCCTTACTTGTCTCAAATTATATCCCATGCTGCTTACTGTGCCTTATATGTAAGGGTGTCAGAATCATTACACACAAATAATCAAATTTTAAGACATTTTCAGAAATCTATGAAGCATCCTGGAAATTCTGGAGCTCTGAGTTTTCATCCAGAATGTAAGAAAATTCATTTTTTTAAGCAAATATTTATTAACCATATAATGTGGCAGGCACTGTTCTAGGTACTAGCGAAAAAGCAACGAACAAGACAGACAAAAATCCCTGCCATCATGGAGCTCATATTCTAGTTGGAATAAATTTGTAAGAATGGTGTTCAGACCAAACTCAGTATCAGTATTACACAGATTTTCATCTGTATATTAATCTGTGTATTATTGTCTGTGTATTTCATCGGGGGTTAATTTAAGGTCTTTCCAGAGGCTTCATTAAATTGTGTATATGAAAGCAGTGACACGGAGGAATTTAGCTTCTTGTAACACCTGAATCTACGATGTGAAAACAATGTCTTCTGTGCATCCTCCAGCAGGGAAGTTGAGGACCTCAGGAAGCTAGGCTGAGATATGCTACATTTGGCCCTGCTATATGTATTCACTTTGCTTCCAAAAATATTTTTGGCTAAATACTTGAGAGGTTAAAATAATCTTGAGTGCAGGGGAGGAAGTGAGAGGCTAGCCTGCAGTGACTGGGATTTGGTAGGGGGGAGAAAGAGAAAAATTGAATTATTCCACAGTTTATCTATAAAATGATACGTCTATCAGTGTTCTACTTCATGATATATAATCAATAAAAAAAGTACATTCTGGATAGGGTGTCCCATTTAAATACCAAATAATAGTTGCTCTAAGAATTTCAAGTCTGGGCAGGGTTATTTAAAACAGTCAATTTGTGAAGAGTTTAATTTTAGCATTAGGCTAAAATTATAGAAAGATAACTTTCACTCATCTAGGAAATCAGTTTTATTTCTTAACCTACATAAAATTCAAATGGGCCTTAGGAGAAGTGTGAAAAGAAAACTGGAAAGGCCATTTGGAATTCTAATTATTCATATATGAAATTGAAATATATATTATCTACTGGTATATTAAAAATGCAACTGGATTCCAAATTCACATTTTAATAAAAAAGCCCTTTACAATAAGAATTAGAATAATTTAAGTATAAAATTAGACTCGGCATGTAAAAGACTGGAAAAACGTTTATTATAACTTTTTTTTTTTACTACTACTATTCGTGTAAAAGAGACACTGGATTTTTATAAGCAGAGGTAGCAATTTATGTCTACTATGCACTTATATACATTCCCAACATGATTCCATACATAAATATTTCATTAATTTAAATAAGGGGAAAAAATCCACACGGCCTCCCAAGGCTCTTCATGTTAAAAAAGAAATATCCTTGTTCTCTTGGTGAGGTGACAGAAAACTACTTAGTCTTCAGAGATACATTACTGAGGGGGGTGGGGATGTGGGTGGTGACTAGGGCACCATTAAGGCAACTGGAACAAGTAATTTATAAAAAGTACCCCCTACTTGTTTAAAGAGTTAATATGCTTCTCTCCTCTAAAATGAGTAATTTCTTTTCAGTTGTTAGCAACATAAAAACCAGTACATGGCACGCACCATAAGCAATGGGTCCTCTTAATAAAAATGATTAATATGTACATATTTATGTACATATAGCCACATGTGCACACAACTCAACACATTATGATTTCCAGCCATACCTTAACTTATGCTTTCTGAAACCCAAGAGACTGTCTCCATTAGAACATTCTCTAAAACCAGGAGCCAAGCTCCAACCAGGGATAATGAGGACAAATTGACAGCTGATCTCCACTAGATGTCACATTAAATTATGGTACCTTCTGATCCTTACCAAAATAATAACAACAACAACAGCAACAACAAACAGTTACTCTAATGCTTACCATGTGCCAAACACTATGCTATGCACTTGGCAGATAGTATGCATTTAATCCTAACAATAACTCTCTGAGAGAGGTATTAGTATTATCCTGAATTAACAAATGAGGAAACTGAGAAGAGGTTAAAATACTTGACTATAGCCACCATTGCTAGTTAGAAGTGAAGTCAAAATTCAAATCCCAGTCATTTAACACCTTTTACTTCTAACTATATACTACCTAGTAGCAGAAAGGCTATACATTCACTTTGTTACAGGTAAAATGAACTCTTACTATATGTAGAGCTAGTGGCGGTAGTGAAGCATAGTCTAATCTAACATGGTCTCCAATTTCAAGGAACATACACGTGGTAGAGTATAAAACTGGAGCCCAATGAGTGGTCCAGACAATAAGTACTAGGAGAGCAGAGAGGAGAGGAAGGTCAGAGAGAAAAATAGCTCGGTGACATCTCATGGTGGTGGTAGATTAAGCTAGGATTTAATGAATGGATAAGGTTTGAATGAGCAGAGGGAAGAGTTTAGACCCAACACTGTGCTCCAGATTTGTATATCCAACTGTTCATCTGTCATCTAACTTAGATGCTTAAAATGTACCTCAAATAAAAAGAAAATATCCAAAGCTAATATGACTATTATTGCCTCTAAATCAGATCCTCCTCTTGGCATTGCCTTTTAGTGAATGAAACCACACAATTGCAGAAGCCAGAACCCTAGGAGGCATCCCCCCATCCCCGTATTCAACACAACATCAAACCCAGTCATTGTTATCTCTTAACTATACCTTGAACCTATCCAGTTCTTTCCTTTGCCACTTTCAATAATCCCTGGCTTAGATGACTGCAGTAACCTAACTGGTCTCCTTGCTTCTAATCTTGTTCCGTTCCAATCCATTCTCTGCATAGCCACCAAAGATATGATAAAACTAACCACATCACCCCCTTTCAATACTTTATTGTAATGTTTAGGGTAAATCCCGAAGTCCTTAATATACTGTCCAAAGCCCTCTATGATGTGGCTCCCTATCTATTTCTGTAGCCTCTTACTCTCTTCCTCCAGCAACCTTGTACTTCTTCCATTTTCTCAGATGTGTCATCCTCTTCACCTCATGATATTTGTACATATCGTTCCCTCTTCTCCTTCCCATCTCTTTACTCTTTACCTGGTTAATTCCTTCTTATCTTTCAGATTTCAGCTCACTTCTTTGGCCCTTCAGCCCAGATTAGGTCCTTTTTTCTTCGTAGCACTTACCACAGTTATAATTTTTGGATTATTTACATAATTATGCAATGACTGTCTAACATGACCAGAGTGTGAATTCCTTGAGAGCAGGGACCATATCTGTCTTGATCATCATTGTATATCATTGTATATAGCCGTGTCCAAAACAACTTTTTATACAAAGAAGCATCAATACATACTTGGTGAATAAAGGATTGCATTGGGAAGGCATTCTAAGTGAAGACAGTAGCATAAGCAGACAGATGTGAATGAGGATGTCAAATCTAGGGGACTGATGATAGCGTGAGAGTGGCTTCAGCACATGGTTCTCTGCTCAGGAAATACACCAGTCTGGCTGGATTAGAGTTCATATAGAGGGTGAAAAGAAAGATAATATCATGAAGGACCTTAATTAATAAGGTAAGTATTTCAGAATTTATTCTGTAGGCAATAGAGAACAACTGAAGGCTTGAGGTGGTCCAGACATGCCTCTTGGTATCTGCTGCTCTCACAATCGCTCATGTAGTCTCCATTTCAGCCTAGAGTTTCCAAATACCTGTCCCAACCTTCAGCATCGCTAGACCAGCTGTGATTGGAAAGGTTCCTGCCCAATGGAACTGCCACATGTTTGAATGACTGGCTCACACTGATTTTCCCAGTGACCACTCTATCTGTAATCTCACATCTTTAAGGAAACCATTCTTTTTTATCACCATTTTAGACTTGTGCTTTTGGAAAACAAGCTCCTACCTTTGTGTTGCAGTCTTAGCCACAGTGATTATTCAAGAGGTAGACAGCTGACCTAGTCTGGGACCTAGGCCAGGCCAATTCAGGCATGTCCTCAGGTTTTCTTCCTTTGCTTTTTAAATGTTTTCTGCAAATAGGCAGAAGAGGACCCTTTCCTCTTAGTCAGCTAGGTAGGTTGATGGCCCAGAGCAGTCAGCACGGTCAGATTTCCAATTTTTGTACACAATGAAGCTGACATGCAGAGAGAGCTAGGCTTAAGAAGAGGTCTTGACTGTCCTCAAGTCCATGGTTCTGGCCTGTGTTCTAGCTTTCCCTAAGACCATGTCCACCTCGTTGACTGGTTATATGAACCAAAAAAATTCTTTTCTTTTCTTAAGCTAGTTGGGGTTGGGTTTCCATCGTTGCAATCAGAGTCCTGACTACTAAAATAAAATCAGAGGAAACAGTTGTAGAGTTGGATTTAGAAAATATCTTCATGGTCAAGTCTCTGCTAATGGATGTTTGTATCTCATCCCTTAACCCCACACAGATTTACTGGCTCTTGTTTTTTGACTTGGATTTTTAACTGTCCTTGGGTGTATTCCCTGTACATCCCAGGACCAAGAGGAGAGCCTGGTCCATAATCAGTGCCTGTAAACTGTCTATTGAATTGAATTGTGGTAGATTCCTCCTGTAGATTTTTAATTTTCTTATCTCTTCAACTCCAATACACTCTGTTTATGTGCTTGTTCTGCTAGCTGGTCACACTATTTTGCTATCGCCTGATATGATTTAACTCTGGACACCCCTGTTTAACTTATTCACCCTCTGCTTCTTTCTAGTACATTCACTGGCTCATCTGACTTTCTCACCTTTATCAAGTAAAATTAAGTCGCTTGCCTCAACACCCTTCCGTGGTAGCCAGGTAATGTATATACTCAGAGCTCTCTGACATCAGCTCTGCCCCCTAGGAACGAAACAGAAAGGGAACATGTAGCTTATAAGATCTGGACTCAAATCTCAAACCCAATTGTGATGCTGGTTTCTCAGCTCAGGTTAACCAAACAAAAACCTTGTCTACATTCTTCCTTCTTTCTATCCAAACTCCTTGGACTGAGTTTCACATCCTGGCTTGGGCTGTCTCTGAAGTACAGGAATTAATATTTACATATAAGAATTAGGAAGAGGAAGACAACTCGATGAAGATGCTGAAAACTTGAGTCAGAGAGTAGTCAGTTTTCTAACAGAAGCAAGGAAAAGTGTCATGGTGGGGCTCTAAGCCTGAAGAGAAATTCCAAGAAAAATATACTGCCCATTACCTATTCAGCCAAGTGAAAGAGGCCTTACTCAAGTCAATGTCAAGGAAAAGAAGGGAACTGACTGCAGTAAGGGCCTATTTTGTGCTAAGAAAGAGCTTTACATAGATTTCACATTTAAAGATATAGTCATCACAGTTACTCAGAGAGGTAGCCATTATTAACTTTATTTTACAGATGAGAGAACAGGGTCAAGCTAAGTAACCTGGCAAGTTAAGTAACGTTGCCAATTTTTTTAAAATGGAGCTAGAATTTTAGAATAGAATTAAAATGGAGCTAGAAACATATCTGTTTCACTCTAAAGCCTGTTCCTGCCTAGCCTGAGTAAGGCAGGCCTTCAAGTACCTACACTCCAACCACACCTATGCTATTCAGTATTTGAATATTGTCCTTAAATTCCCACTTTTGCACTCAAGTGACTCTTTTGCACAGAAAGTTCAACCTCTCTATATTTGCCTGTTGAAAGTTATAATCATTTTTCAAGGCTCACTTCAAATCATCTCTTTTCAAAGTCTTGTTCTAACCACTTAGTCTTCTATTTAGTTTTATTTTACTCATTACTAAATACTCACTATTAAATGCCCTGTAGTGGTTCTTTGGTTTGTCTCTTTCTTCTACTACCAGACAGTCATAGAATGAAGGTTCAAAAGTGTTTCCTAGATATCACACAGACAGAAAAGGAATCATTTTTAAAATATTTTCAACAATTAAAGGTTGAAATTTTTTAAAAGTATGGTTAACCCTGAATCAACCAAAAATATGGATTTACTTGAATTCCTCGTTCTGTAAGCATCATATTAACTGATACATATCACAAGTTCTGTAACTTGTCTCTCTCACCTCTCAATACTATATCATGGACCTTTACCGTGTCAGAATATATAGATCTACTTCCTTCTTTTTAATACTTGCAAGGAATTCCACTGTCTGAAGATATCATGATTTATTTAACCAGACCTGCATATTTAGCTTGTTTTGAAGTATTTACTATTACAATCAAAGTTCAGTGACTCTCCTTGTACAGACATCTTTCTGCACTCTTGCTATTTTTATATAAGATATATTCCTGAAAGCCTGATTGCTGGGTCACAGCATATATGCTTTTTAAGTTTTGTTAGGTTCTGCCACGTTATGCTACAAAAGATTATTCTAATTCACATTCCCACCAACAGTGTGCCCAAGTGCCAGCTTCCTTATGTCCTTGCCAACAGTAGATCTTAGTCATCTTTTTGTTCCTTTTGCCAAATAAGAAGGTAAAAATGTTATTTCATTTTTATTTGCATTCTATTTATATGTATTTATATTCTTTTTATTTGAATGTCTTTTTATATATTTATTGGTTATATGTAATTCTTTCATTTGTACATGGAATGTGCTATCCCGTTGCATTTTATATGTGCCAAATATTATCTCTCAGCCTACTGCTTCTCCCTTATTGTTTCTTATGAGTGTTCAATTTTCATGTTATCAAATTTGTCAAGTTTTATCCTTTACAGGTTCTGGGTTTCATGCTTTGCTTAGGAAGGCCTTCTACATAACAGAATTGTTTTTATACTTTTTTCCCCTTTAATCTCACCCTCCCTTTGTTAATGACTGAATTATGCTATTAACTCAGGTTTTGACTCCATCAAGAGAGATCAAATTCCTTCTACTCACCAAGAGCCATTGCTGTCTATTTCTCTTTCTCAGTCCATTTATACTATATAAGATGGTTTTGAAATTACCAAAACATTCCTCATTATAACGACTCAAACAATACAGATGTTCATAAAGACAAAATGAATTAATAACTCCTTCTCTGCCTCCTCCAATCCCATTACAAGGCAACTGATATTCATTAAAGAGTGACTGTCTTGCCTTACCTTTCTCTAGGCCCATAAACATATATACAAATATACAGACACATATGAATAGACTTTCCTCTTATGTTTATGAAAATGGGATATTTTATAAATTACATTACACTTGTTTATTTTAATGATATAATATGGATGTTCTTCTATGATAGGATATGCATCTAATTCATGCTTTCCATATCTAGGAATATTCGATGTTATGAATGTGCTGTTAATTATTTAAACTAGTGTTCTATTGTTAGATATCCAGGTTGTTTCTTTTTCTTATTATTGTTAACTGTAAAAATGATATTACATTCAATATCTTTCTCCCTTATCTTCCTGACTTCATGAGATTTTCTGAGTGCTGTTACTTCCCCCCTTTTCCTCACCCCCAACTCTTATGTTTTGCTGAGATGGTTTAGTATTTTTAGTTATAGGTTTGCATTGTCCAATTATGGTAGCCTGTGACTATTGAGCACTTGAAATGTGGCTAGTCTGAACTGAGATGTGTTACGAGTATACAATACATATGTGGGGTTCCTAAGATTTAGCATAAAAAAGAAAGCAAAATATCCCAATAATTCTTTACACTAATTATACGTTGAAGTGTTTTAGATATATTGAGTTAAATAAAATATATTCATCTGTTTCTTTTTTATTTTTTAAAATGTGTTTACTGAAGAGTTTTAAATTAGATTTCATATTTCTATTGGAGAGTCTGTTCTGAATGTTATTACATTTCCCTTATAAAATATCCTTTCTGTTTAAAGAATACTAATTTAGACCTTCATCCGAAGCAATCTGCCTTTCTATTTAGATTTAAATATTTTTCCGGAGAGCAAGGTTCATTGCTTATCCTTGTTTCCTCCCTTATTTATCTTCTCTCACCTTGAAGTCTCTGTTCCGATTAATTTATTGTTGGGTTTGAGTTTTTTCTCAAATATTTTTTTCAATGCTGTATGAGAGTGATGTACTTTCTGAATTCTGGTATGTCCTCAAACATCTCTCTCTGAATCAAACAGGTGAATGATATCCTGATTGGGTAATAAGATGCTTGGATTGTCCTTTTTTCTTGGAAATTTCTAGATGCTATTACATTATATTCTAGCTTCCACAATAGAGATGAGGAAAAAACCAACGCCTGTCTTAATTTTTTTCTTTGTAGATAACTTGCTCCTTCTGCCAGGAACACTGCAAGATTTTCTCGTTATTCCTGGAGTTCAGGAAATTTATCAATGTATGTTTCAGTGTAAAACAAAGAACTCCTGTTCTGTACATCTTTTTGTAGAACCAACTTTTGGCTTTTAAATTCTTTAAATAATTTTACCTTAGTTTCGTATGACTACTTTCATGTGATACATATATTTTTTCTTTTTCTGTTCCCTTGAATTGGATGTTTTCTTTCCAATATTTCCTTAAATTCATTTAATGCTATAAAATTTCCTTTGTGCTGTTTTTAGCCATATCCTTAGGCTTTTTATGAACTAATCTGATTTTTGTTTATTTTTAAATAATTTTAAATTTGTTTAGACTTCCTTTCTCATCCAAAAATTATTTACGAAGAGTATTTTATGATTCCAAGGCTTTTTCCTATTTACTTTTTTGTCATATTTTTTATTGTTTATTTCTAAGCTTTATAAAATTCTCAACAGAGAATGTCACCTGTCAGTTCTCTACTTGGGAATTTATCCAGGTTTTTCCTGTGGCAAAGTACATGATCAATTTTTTTAATGGTCCAGGGCATATGATATGAATGTGTATTCTTTTCCATTAAAGTCTATAATTCTATGTATTTGTCAAAATATTAGGTCAAGTTTCTTAATTATATTATTCAAATACATTGTATTGTTACTTTTTTGCCTACTTATTTTTCAAATTGTGAGAGTTGCATCCCACAACTGCCTTTGTAGTTTTACCAAATCATTTGTGTATCATTCCAAAGTTATGTATAATAAATATTTCTTGAATAAATGAATACATGTAGGTTCTACTTTAATGCTTTTGGCCTTAAATGCCACATTACCTGATATTGGCATCTCTCTACTCTACTCACTATTTATTGAAAGTTTTCTTACACCTCTTTGTTTCTTTATTTTGAAACATTTTCACCATTTTGCTTAATGTTTCTCTCTTTTAGGCGTACATAAGTTATAATTTATAAATCTGTGTGTTTTACTCCAGGAATAAGAAACGTCAACCCATTTTTATTATTGTGACAAACCCAATGTCTTAATCAGTGTAATAATTTATATTTATTATATTTGTGGTTGGCAGGATAATGGTCCCCCCAAAGATGTCTATGTCCTAATCCCGATGCCTTGATTTTAGCCCCGTGAGACTCATTTCAAACTTCTGACTTCCAGAAGTGTAAGATAACAAATTTTTGTTTTTTAAACCCAGTAAGTTTGTGGTAATTTTATTGCAGCAGCAACAGAAAACGAATACAATATTGTAAAATGTAGGTAACGGTACGTTTCCAAATTACTGGGGGCAGAAGGGAGAAGTAGATGGATAATGAGAAAAAGTCAATTCAAGAATTAAATAAGGATATTAACGTTCACCTTTGTTATTTATTCTTTACATTTTCTTATTTAATTTTTAAATTGGCTTTTTCTCCCTTACCTGCCCCTTCACAGCAATTTGCAACTTTACTGGTATCTTTATTTTACAGTATATCTCAATCTAAATTAACAAAAGCTTTCAGTTACAGTGGCCCATTCCTCAAGCACTAATACTAATTGAAGTCTTACTATCCTTTTAATTTATAACCAACAGATAACGTGAGGGTTAGCCCCAGGGAGGGAGTAGCAGGAAGTAGGTGAAATTTAACCTTATTTCACTTTTACCTCCCCATTTTACTGTCCCTTTCCTTTATCCCCAACCAAGAATGGACTGTTCAAGGCTCTCCACCAAAGAGTGCCATGACCTTCCTGGTGAATATCTTATATCTGGATCCAATTATTCTCTCTCTTCCCTTAAGAGTTACCTGTTCTCTGTCCTGTTCCCCTAGGGACTTGCTCTATGCTCCATGACACTTTGGCATGCAAAGCAATGAACAAGTTCATGCTGTTAATGAAACATATATTACTTATATGGGGGACAATGGCTTCACCTTTTTTCCTAAGCGGTTTTGCTTTCCAAAAGGGAACAATAACTATACTCAAAGAAATGGCTCTCCAAGGCTGGGAATCCCAGGCATTGTGGCCGGCTACATAAGGAGACATCTGTGGCTGGCTACATAAGGAGACATCTGTGGCTGGGACAAGGGAAGGGGACTTCGCATCATACTTCACCCTGCACTATGTAAGTGAGCTCCAACTACACCTGTGTGAAATCAAACAAGTAACAACAAAGTATGAACCACCAACCAAGACTTAGAGGTGACTGTGCCTCAGGGCAGCTCTAAGGCAACTATACGGACAGATAATTGGGCCTGTGAGATGACAAAACAACTTGTACCCATAACATTAAACACAACTGTAATTCACTCTGACTCTAGCAGAGGTTCCATTGTTTACCACTATAAAATAAATGCTATAAATCTTATAAATACGGAGAGAAAAAGAATTTAACATAATAATGCAATAGGGTACCTTATATCACAGAATACTAATAAAAACTTTTATATTATAGAAATACATTTTAATAATGCTGTGCTTAAGAATAATTATACTTTGATTTTCATGAAAAAGATCTTTTCCCACACACTTTTCAGTATTATCATTGGATTTCTCTTCTCACCAAAATTAGCTTAATAAATTATTTGGATCTTAAAGGTTATGGTGAGTAACAGACTTAACTAAAACATGGACTTCTAAACTGGCTTACATGCTTCCACACTGGCAAAATTCAACTACCATTATGAATTACTTGTTAATTATGCTGTTTATATTTTATATGCATGCTTGAGACTTAACATGTTTAGCATGTCTCACATTTTTTTTCCTTCATAAAGACTCACTGGATCATATTTTTAAATGGAAAAATAAAGAAGTTAGTGTGCAGTTTTGATTACCACTTACATGGTTGCTATATCATAAAATATAAGCAAAGCGAGAAATACATGAAGGAAGAAAACTCACTGAAATATAGCTAAGGCTGTCAAATAAATAGTTAAAAGCTTAAAAGAAAAATATAACGTTTATAACTGAATTTTCAACATTGGATTATATTTTGGAACTGGAAGGGGCTTTTCAGACCATGTGGTCTAGTGAGTCACACATTCAAATACCTGCATGGGTCGGGTAGGTAAGTAATATAAGCGAGGGAAGTGGGTGGGTTATGGCCATAAGGATTGGTGGAGAGCCAGAGAATATACTCTGTCTCAAAGAGGTGCTACTGCTCAGCTTCAGCTGGTGTTGACAAGTGGTAATACAGGCTTGGAGGGGGCGGGGGGCAGACTTTCCAATACGTAAAGACAAGTTGGAAATCAATAATTTTAGACGAAATATGTTACTTTTAAATGCTAACTACTTCAATTTTTAAAATGTTACTATCTGCAAGACATATAGGGTGCATAACATGCCAGATTTAAATTTCTGATCAAGTCCAACATTCTTTTATTACAGAAAGGAATATGGAAACATAGATGAAGTCACTTAAGTACTTAGCCACATGTAGCAGAAAGAAAATGGGATTTGAACTCTGGTATATCTGAGTCCAATTCTAATTCTGTTACATAGCTACTATGTAACCTTAGGCAAGTTTCTTAAACTCTGAGCCTAGTTTCCCTCTCCTTAAAACAAAGGTAATAATACATATGACATAAGATACTTATGAAGATTATATAAACATAACATATGGGAGGTGCCTATAGTGGATCTTGACACATAGAAAACATCCACTATTTTAGCCTCATTCATCACTCTATGGCCCTACCCTGCTCTATTTTTTCCCAATAGTAATTCTGTGCACCTGTAGTTTTATTATGCCCCACCTCTTAACTAGAAAGTAAGTTTCATGAGGGTAGGGAATGTGTCTATTTTTTTCACTACTTTATTCCAGGCTCTAAAATATTGCTGGGCATATAATAGGTGTTGAATAAATATAGACTGAATAGATTAATGATTTCAACAAATGATAATGCCTTGACTCCTTCCCTTTAATGAATAAACAAATGCAAGTACATGTATGTGTATGCTGCCCAAGTTCAAAATGCAAGTTAATAACTGTACCTTGAACTTAAATTCATATCAACTTTCTTCTTTAGGATTATTTCCATAGCACTAATGAAAGCTGCCAAAATTACGTAATGTCCTACATGGACATAATTCTCTTTCAGCTTTATAGAGAACACAACCTTTGAGGAAAGAAGCCTTTCAAAAACAGTCTATTTCTTTCACTTCTACTGAATTTGATGGTTAAAGGCACTTATAGTGCTCTATTGATTCTTCCAGGCTTTTCATCCTGACAAAAAGTCTATTCGCTGGCTTTATAAATCATAATAACAATTTTACATATATCTAGCTTATTGTACTTAAAAATACTGTCAAATGAACACTCATAACTATAAATTTCAACTGAATTGCACATCAACCCTGTGAAGTAGATAGGGCTGAAACTATTTTCCTCATTTTACAAAGATCAGAGACATCCAGTGACAAGTGCCTTACCTAAATAACTAAAAGATCCAGCAATAGACTACAGTTCTAAAGTGGCATTTTCTATCCACAGGATCTAGCCAGGACTTTCCCGCTACAGCCACCACCAGTGCCTCCTACAATCTGGATTTTTCCTGCCCCTCACCCCTTATATAAAAACTCATGTGTCCTAGGTCCTATTTCCAATCCCAGTTACCACTTATATCTCTACTTAATATTAATTTAACGAACTTTACTGACCACAGCCCAGTGAGTGACATAAAAGGGAATAAAACTAGGACCTGCCCACGAGAGCTTTCAATCATCAGTGTAACATTAGTTTTTAGTCTCGTTAAAATATATGTCCTTTGCAAAAAGTGTTATGCCTTAAGGGACTATATAAGGAGGGAAGAGGGAAAGATGCTGGCTACCTATTACAATCCCCTAGGGAGCTTTCGAAAAATACCAAAGCTTGAATTAATCTAGGGTGGAGTCCCAGCAGTGAAATTTTTTTAAAGTTCCCATAGAAATCCTAATGTACAGCCAGCGTTGAGAACCACTGGGCTAAAGGAAAGAAATCATGCTGTAGGGGAAGAACAGAGGAAGGCAAAAGACAAATAAGTAAAGATATACTTGACTTTTTCCCTTACAGTGTCATTTAATTAACCTCTCTTCTTGATATCAATTATCTTTAAAAGGTTTTCATTGTAGAAGTAGCTTTCCTGAGTCTTCATTTCCAATTTGTTAAAGAAAAGTACTTCCTTCCCTCAAATCTAGCAATCAAGTACCCTTTGATGATGATATAAATATAACGAAGTTTACGCTTACAAAGTTTAACAGGAAAATAACCAAGTGCATGAATCAAAACTCAAATAACTAATTGTCTTAATGTTCATGTATAATTCCGCTGATATTTACTTTATGTCCTGAGTTCTCTGCAGTGCCCATCTTCTTATTCTAGTTTGTCTTTCTTTGGGATGGCTCTTGTTTGCTTTTCTATTTTCAGCTACATCCTGGGTTTTGGGTCGCCCACCTAAATTATTTTGATTTGCGTACATTTTCCTCTTGAAACACACTGTTTCTCCTAAAAACAAACAAACAAAAGAACTCCATCTTTTTTTATACGCTCCACTTTTCCTACAGTAAGAGTTGCCAAGCTATTTCATCAGCCTTAGATGGAGAAAATTTGAGCGCTAGCTCTAATAAAAAGGAGTGACAATTCCTAAAAGGAAATCTGTAGAAACCGAATCAAAATTGAGAACTGGAGATTTTCTACCCTGAGGTAAGTGCATGGTCCCTCTAACAACGGAATCTAGGACTTTGTTGGGAATGGCCTGCATGACTTCTTTGAGGGTGGGATTCAAGTCAAATATGTGCTTCTTTTTTTTTTTACATCTTTATTGGAGTATAATTGCTTTACAATATGGTGTGTCAGTTTCTGCTTTATAACAAAGTGAATCAGTTATACATATACATATGTTCCCATATCTCTTCCCTCTTGCATCTCCCTCCCTCCCACCCTCCCTATCCCACCCCTCTAGGTGGTCACAAAGCACCGAGCTGATCTCCCTGTGCCGTGACGCTGCTTCCCACTAGCTATCTATTTTACGTTTGGTAGCGTATACATGTCCATGCCTCTCTCTCACTTTGTCACAGCTTACCCTTCCCCCTCCTCATATCCTCAAGTCCATTCTCTAGTACGTCTCCGTCTTTATTTCCGTCTTACCCCTAGGTTCTTCATGACCTTTTATTATTTCCTTAGATACCATATATATGTGTTAGCATACGGTATTTGTTTTTCTCTTTCTGACTTACTTCACTCTGTATGACAGACTCTAGTCCATCCACCTCACTACAAATAACTCAATTTTGTTTCTTTTTATGGCTGAGTAATATTCCATTGTATATATGTGCCACATCTTCTTTATCCATTCATCTGTCGATGGACACTTAGGTTGCTTCCATCTCCTGGATATTCTAAATAGAGCTGCAATGAACATTTTGGTAGATGACTCTTTTTGAATTATGGCTTTCTCAGGGTATATGCCCAGTAGTGGGATTGCTGGGTCATATGGTAGTTCTATTTGTAGTTTTTTAAGGAACCTCCATACTGTTCTCCATAGTGGCTGTATCAATTTACATTCCCACCAGCAGTGCAGGAGGGTTCCCTTTTCTCCACACCCTCTCCAGCATTTATTGTTTCTAGATTTTTTAATGATGGCCATTCTGACCAGTGTGAGATGATATCTAATTGTAGTTTTGATTTGCATTTCTCTAATGATTAATGATGTTGAGCATTCTTTCATGTGTTTGTTGGCAATCTGTATATCTTCTTTGGAGAAAGGTGCATTTAGGTCTTCTGCCCATTTTTGGATTGGGTTGTTTGTTTTTTTGTTATTGAGCTGCATGAGCTGCTTGTAAATTTTGGAGATTAATCCTCTGCCAGCTGCTTCATTTGCAAATATTTTCTCCCATTCTGAGGGTTGTCTTTTGGTCTTGTTTATGGTTTCCTTTGCTGTGCAAAAGCTTTGCAGTTTCATTAGGTCCCAACTGTTTATTTTTGTTTTTATTTCCAATTCTCTAGGAGGTGGGTCAAAAAGGATCTTGCTGTGATTTATGTCATAGAGTGTTCTGCCTAGGTTTTCCTCTAAGAGTTTGATAGTGTCTGGCCTTACATTTAGATCTTTAATCCATTTTGAGCTTATTTTTGTGTATGGTGTTAGGGAGTGATCTAATCTCATACTTCTACATGTACCTGTCCAGTTTTCCCAGCACCACTTATTGAAGAGGCTGTCTTTTCTCCACTGTATATTCTTGCCTCCTTTATCAAAGATAAGGTGACCATATGGGTGTGGGTTTATCTCTGGACTTTCTATCCTGTTCCATTGATCTATATTTCTGTTTTTGTGCCAGTACCATACTGTCTTGATTACTGGAGCTTTGTAGTATAGTCTGAAGTAAGGGAGCCTGATTCCTCCAGCTCCATTTTTCTTTCTCAAGATTGCTTTGGCTATTCGGGGTCTTTTGTGTTTCCATACAAATTGTGAAATTTTTGTTCTAGTTCTGTGAAAAATGCCAGTGGTAGTTTGACAGGGATTGCATTGAATCTGTAGATTGCTTTGGGTAGTAGAGTCGTTTTCACAATGTTGATTCTTCCAATCCAAGAACATGGTATATCTCTCCATCTGTTTGTATCATCTTTAATTTCTTTCATCAGTGTCTTATAATTTTCTGCATACAGGTCTTTTGTCTCCTTAGGTAGGTTTATTCCTAGATATTTTATTCTTTTTGTTGCCATGGTAAATGGGAGTGTTTTCTTAATTTCATTTTCAGATTTTTCATCATTAGTGTATAGGAATGCCAGAGATGTCTGTGCATTAATTTTGTATCCTGCTACTTTACCAAATGCATTGATTAGCTCTAGTAGTTTTCGGGTAGCATCTTTGAGATTCCCTATGTATAGTATCATGTCATCTGTAAACAGTGACAGCTTTACTTCTTCTTTTCTGATTTGGATTCCTTTTATTTCTTTTTCTTCTCTGATTGCTGTGGCTAAAACTTCCAAAACTATGTTGAATAAGAGTGGTGAGAGTGGGCAACCTTGTCTTGTTCCTCATCTTGGTGGAAATGGTTTCAGTTTTTCACCACTGAGGACAATGTTGGCTGTGGATTTGTCATATATGGCCTTTATTATGTTGAGGAAAGTTCCCTGTATGCCTACTTTCTGCAGGGTTTTTATCATAAATGGGTGTTGAATTTTGTCAAAAGCTTTCTCTGCATCTATTGAGATGATCATATGGTTTTTCTCCTTCAATTTGTTAATATGGTGTATCACGTTGATTGATTTGCGTATATTGAAGAATCCTTGCATTCCTGGGATAAACCCCACTTGATCATGGTGTATGATCCTTTTAATGTGCTGTTGGATTCTGTTTGCTAGTATTTTGTTGAGGATTTTTGCATCTATGTTCATCAGTGATATTGGTCTGTAGTTTTCTTTCTTTGTGACATCTTTGCCTGGTTTTGGTATCAGGGTGATGGTGGCCTTGTAGAATGAGTTTGAGAGTGTTCCTCCCTCTGCTATATTTTGGAAGAGTTTGAGAAGGATACGTGTTAGCTCTTCTCTAAATGTTTCATAGAATTCGCCTGTGAAGCCATCTGGTCCTGGGCTTTTGTTTGTTGGAAGATTTTTAATCACAGTCTCAATTTCAGTGCTTGTGATTGGTCTGTTTATATTTTCTGTTTCTTCCTGGTTCAGTCTTGGCAGGTTGTGCATTGCTCAGAATTTGTCCATTTCTTCCATGTTGTCCATTTTATTGGCATAGAGTTGCTTGTAGTAATCTCTCATGATCTTTTGTATTTCTGCAGTGTCAGTTGTTACTTCTCCTTTTTCATTTCTGATTCTATTGATTTGAGTCTTCTCCCACATGTGCTTTTTTTTACAGCTATGGTAATATTTGTATACCCTTCTCTCCCTTCTCTAACCTGTCCTGTATATCAGTATCATATTCACCTTCTTAAGATACTCCCTTAACGATCATGCTGTACTCCTATCTTGCAACTATCAATGGTTCCCCATTTCTCAATATATTTAATTCAAAGTATCTGACCTGACTATTAAGGTCCTTTGACAATCTGGCCGTACCTAACTTATTTTCTACTGATCTCAAACCTGTCTTCCATGCCAATCAAACCGGTCTCCTTGTTAAACTATAAGAACACCAGGTTTCTTCTTTGCCTTCCTTTGAATTATTCTCCACATAAACAGATTTCCTTTTTCCACTCTGTTTCTTTAAATTCTACCTATCTTTTGAGTTATAGGACCAGTTTATTTCCTTCATGAAGACTTCCCCAATCTATTGAGCTAACTGATCTCTCCCTTTGCTAACATCCTAAAATACTCACCCTTCTCCCAAGATGGCATTTGATTCAATATAGCCTTGTCACTATTTTAGTTACTTTAAGTATGTCAGCTTGGTTGCTCAAACTAGACTAAAGTATTTGAGGGGATTGTGTATGCCTCTTCTTTTATAACCCCCTCATTTCTAGCTTGGTGCTAGGCACATGGTCAAGACATAATAAATATTTGCTGACTGCTAACTGATTGCTGGTGTTGTCTAGTAGCCTGGGCCGATAGACACTGTCAGTTTTGTCAACAGAGGCTGTGCAATTTCTGCCAGAGATTATGTCTGCATAAAAATAAGCCTCTGGGGGCTTCCCTGGTGGCGCAGTGTTTGGGAGTCCGCCTGTCGATGCAGGGGGCGCGGGTTCATGCACCGGTCCGGGAGGATCCCGCGAGCCGCGGAGCGGCTGGGCCCGTGAGCCGTGGCCGCTGAGCCTGCGCGTCCGGAGCCTGTGCTCCGCAACGGGAGAGGCCGAAACAGCGAGAGGCCCGCGTACCGCAAAAAAAAAAAAAAAAAAAAAGCCTCTGGCATAAATTGTGATAACGGCCACTAGAGAATTCACCTGCAGGAAAGGGACCTCAGGCATATTACTTGGTGCTCTAGGAAGCTCTTATGCCAGCTTTTCCAGTGTCATAATACAGCTAAGCCATGTGCTAATGTGATGATGTGAGTTTCTTAAATAATTCACTGCAAATCTCTACCTGCTTAGTTTTCTGACATGGCTTTGGCATTCTAATTTCCAATAGGCTATGCCCTAGACTAACCATGGATTACAAATATGTGGAAAAATTGGGCATACTCTAGAAGTCAAGAATTTAGCACTTTAAAGATACACTTTATTTTCTGTGAAAACACTATTTTCAAATTTAAATGTTCTCTTTCATTATGCATGAGCAAAATAAGTCCAAGGTTTCACTGACAAATCCATTCAGAAGGTAAAGAATTTAACTCCAAGATCTAGAACTATGAATTCTTCTCTTTGAACACACTCTCTTTTCTTGTACTCCTTTCCTCATTTAACTTACTATTCACCTATACTGTAACACCTAATTCCCAGACCCTGCCCTATTCTCCAAGTTTCTCTCTCTCCCTCTCTCTGTCTCTCTTTTTTTCTCTGCCTCTCTCCCTTTCCATATGTCTCTGGCGCTCTCTCTCTCTCTCTCTCTCTCTCTCACACACACACACATCACCCACCTCCCCAGGTAGACTGCAACCCATGGTCATACACTTAACACTTCAAGAATGTATTTCTTGGTAATTCCCTGTGGTCCAGTGGCTAGGACTGCGCGCCTCCACTGCCATGGCCTGGGTTCAGTCCCTGTTCAAGGGACTAAGATCCCGCAAGCCCTGTGGTGCAGCCAAAAAGTTTTTTAAAAAATGTATTTCTCTAAAGCTTATATTTTCTTGTTCTCTTAATTTTTCCACTCATTTTACACTGACACAGAGTAAAAATTCAATAAATAGTAGCAGTTATTATTATTATCTTATAACTCTATCAGAAGACAAACCTGTTTTCTGCACTGTTCATTCATCACCTTTACTGAAGTCCCTGAAAAGCCTCATGAGAAAAGCTCTTCCACTCACACCTTTCACTCCTCTGAAGCTCTCACTAAAGACGCCTACCTCCTTCCAACTGTGATCACACATTCATTTTATGCATCCCCCCCTTATGTACCCAATGGGCACTTGTGTCACTGTTACCCATCCGGTGCCTTCAAAATACACATAAGCCTTTTATTTGTATGCACTCTGTCTCCCTCAGTTCGTCTTAAGTTCCAGGTCCCTTGATTCCTTGAGTGTTGGAATGGTATGCTTGCTTCTTTTGTATCTCACTAGGGGACCACTATAAGGGTCCTGCACACTGTTCGGGCTCAGTAAGTGTTGTTATACTGAGAGCCGAGTGCATGCCTGAAAGTATTCCTTTACAGCTAACTCTCAAATATCTACAAAATGCCCAAAGGAGCCCAACAGAGGCATAGGTAAGATTGAGCAGCAGTACTTATTAAAAATGATCTGGGTCTGTAATATAATTTCCTTGGGACTGGATTTTTCCTTAGGCTTAGGACATGTGCTAATTCTCTCAGCTGCTTTAATCATGTAGATATTAAACAACATGGGGGCATCAAATAGTCCTTTAGAGTTATGAGAAGTACACGCTATGAATAGAAACAAGGGAGGATAAAAGCCAAGCATGTTGTGACTGGCGGTCCCAGCAGCAGGTGTCTTGACTGAGGACAGATCCCAAGATCTACTGGAAAAGGCAAAAATGGAGAAACCCAAAGCTGTCACAGAAGAAGCCTTCAAAACTCAATCCAAATCAAAGAGGGCTGCGGACTTTCCTGGAGGCTTTTAAAAGGAAAACGTTAAGTTTGTCTGAATTGTAAATAGAATCCATCTGAAGACATATTTTCCCTTTTAAAAAATCAACACAAAGGCAAAAAAACACCAAACAAACCAACAATGACAACAATGACATTTCAACAGAATATAAAGTCCAACGATGGCGGTTGACAGCCAAACCTTTTTTAAAGTAATGGTAGCCAGGAAAGAAGATGATGGGTTGTAAGAATTCACCACCTGGAAAAGGGAGTTACCTGGGGAGTGACAGCTGCCATAGGAAAAGTAGAACAAACACACCTGCTGTCAGGCACACCTGTTCTTTTCAGGGAGAGGAACCATGAGGCTGAAACAGCAGAAAACGCCCAAGTGCAGGATAGGATTCCTCTTGCGACCCTGAACTATTGTCCCTGATTCCTCTGGAGTTATTTCCTTGGCAGGGCTGGCTTGCATAAGATTCCACGCAGGTCTCTCAAATTTTATAGTATCTCAAGTTGTTTTTCTGGCAGATAGAGGGAAATTTCTCAAAGATCTGAGCAGAGGAGGGAGGCAAACATTTTCTATGGCCTACGTTGGAGAAAGAAGATAAATTGTTATGTGCTATATTAAAATATGACATAAGTATTAGAGCTCAGGTGGCATGAGGCCTATTGGGACTGGCGGGGCAGATAAAGAGGCCAAAAGGCCCTTCATCACCACAGGAAGTGTTTGGTCTTTAAAAGTGTAGATGGTCACTTGTGAACATGCCATAATTTCTGGTTCCACAGAGTTACTACCTGGTCACCGATGCTTGCAAAAGTCGAATTCTGAGCTTCCACAGTCACCTAGAGAATACTGCAGTCCCATGAAAATAAATCAGACCAAAAGGGTAAGATAGCTCTATAACAGATTAGCTATACTAGCTTTGTAAATGCTCACAGTGCCCTACAGGAAAGCCTGCTGCCAGCAGATAAGCCAAACTAGAGTTCAGTATCAGTGGCAATATTTTGTCCTGCTTTGTAAAAAAAAAAAAAAAAAAAAAAAGATATAGTAAGCGATGGAACTAATTGAGGCAGTGGCAATAGTGAGATACAAAGAATTTTTAATGTAACTTGCGTAACAGCCTGAAAATGGACTAAAAATAAATCCAATATTACTGAGCACCCACTAGGTCCTCTATGTCAGGTGCTATAAGGAATTCAACAGACCTCTATGTCAATACAATTAAAACTATTTATAGTTCCTACCCTTAAGGAAGCTACCATTTCTTTGCAGAGACAAGCTTTATTACCAATGCTTAAGCTAGTAGTAAACAGTCAACTGCAAGACTGTGAATGTCAGACAATAAAAACCATAGGAGTTCACAGAAGGCAGTGCGCAATACATGAGGAAGTGGAGAAGGAAGACTTTATCAAAGGCAGGAGACTTGAGTTAGGCCTTGAGGGATGAGTAGGATTTGCAAATGCAAGAAAGAATCCCAGAAAGAATGTTTGTAACCAAAGCTCAGGGGAAATATGAGATTCCAAATATGACCTTCAGCATGAGTCACAGTTACTATGTTTACTCTTGAGTATAAGAATCAGTGGAGATATTCTTATTAATATGGAAATTAAAGTCCCTAGAGATTAAAATGAAATAAATCACAATTCATGTGGGGTTTTTTCTAAACTTGCCTATGATGCAAACAGAAAAATAAATTTAAAAAATTTATTTTAATTAAATTTCAGGCATCTTTGCATACTTTCGTTCAAGATCAGAATCAGTGCCAGAGTAAAAAAATCCCAAGAGGTGCCTCTGAATGTGTTTCATAATAAAGTCAGTACACTTGGTGAGTTCATGTTCAAATCAATCATAAATTCTGTTTAAAAATAATCCCAGGAATAATAGTAAAACCAAATCCTCCAACTCTACAGATTCTGACTCTTGATTATCCATGTGGTAGCAGTAGAGAAAATTAACCTGTGGTTTTCATAGAACCCTCCTCCTAGATTTTTATCCTGGGGGCAGCAGTATTAACCAGTTTCCAGCACTCTCAGGAAGGTGTTAATGAGCAGCTAAAAGGCCAAAGGCCAGCAGCCACAGAAAAAAAGGCAACCACAGTCTACCAACTGGGAAAGCCCTCTTTCAACAACCCAAAGTTGTGAGCGTCCGGCTCACCAAACAGAACATATCTATGATTTCAAAGAGGAAAAATAAATCTAAAGACACATCAAGGGTGATTAGAGCAATCTTGAGTGACTTCTCAACTTACAGACAATATTCAATTCAGTGTTTCAAAGAGTACTTTAAAAGAGGGATTAGATATTATCCATTTAATTTTAAAAAATGGGTAAAATGCTCTTTCATGGTCTAAAAATCCAGAATTTGTTAAAATTCCAACAGGCTTTGTCAGAAATTTACTATTAGTGAAAAAATACACGTAAGACAAATTAATTGCAAAATTAAAATTTGAAGAGAAAAAGCTTCAGCTATTTAAAATAAGCCTTTTAAAAAGTGTTTTAAAGGCATGCATTTACATTTCCAACAATTGGTAATCATTCTTATCTGTTCATTAAAGCAGACACCAAAGAATCTCTATTTGGCCACACTTTACCCAGTTTAAGTTCCTCTGCATTTAAAAATCATTTTGATATATTTTATTCCATAATTTTTATATAGCTATATAACACTATGTATATTATTTTGCACGATATATTTTCCATACAAATATTTTCACGTTATTTCATACTTTTTCATTATAAAAAAAATACTTGCACATGGTAAACATTTCCAAAAGAATAAAAAAAAGTATAGAATGAAAAGTGATACTTCCGCTATCGCTGTTCCTAAGTGCTACTCTCCATAGGTAACAGTTAAGAATATTTGTGTATCTTTTATGCATATACACACCTATATGTGTTTGTAATTGTGTGCGTGCTCCTTTGTATATGTGGATAAAAGTATAGTGCATGCGTATTTTTTGTATGAGTGTATGTATATTTTTTTTAAATTTTGGGAACTTTTCACATAGACTATTCTATACTTTGTTAACTTTGTTTAACAATATAATATCTTGGAGATATATCCATCCACATCCTTTTTAAGGGCTGCATAGTATCCCATTATATGGAAGAATTGTTTGTTTGTTTTTTTAACCAGTCCCTACTGACAGAGATTTAAGATGATTCCATTTTGTTTTTGTCAGATACTAGCACAATCTTCCCCCAAACAGACTGCATGGACTTGCATTACATAAGAGTGCTGATTCTCTATATTTTAGAGTAATAACATTGCAATTCTTACTAATACATTCAAACGTTCTGAGGAGCTTCTTTTCAACTGGTCTAAATTAGTGAGGACCAGTATACAATCCTTTCCTTTGATTCTGAAGACACTGCTGCTACTGTGACATATTCTGCCCTCTTTGCTAGTTTTCAGCTCATTTATACTGTCTTTGGCATTACAGGGAGAGGAAGAAGATGAAAACTGTGTTATTCTCTGCTTTTGTATTATTTTGACTATATGGTTTGTGAGGAGCTGCTTTTCCTAGTATGTACCAAACTAGAAACAATCGTGGCAGAACAAGTAGGAAATCAATGGTACAGCTGAACAGAGAGTTAGTCTGGCAAAGGATAGGAGCAGTAGAAACAAAGGGCTAAGAGACAACCAAATGTAACTTAACTATGAATAGTCAGTTCTTTCATCTTTCCCCCAAAACACTGGTATGTCGTGTGGAAGAAATGGAAACATAAATGGCTTAGGAGGTAAAAAGAATGTTTAACATTCTTAACAATTAAGAACATTCTTTTGAAAGACTATATGTTAATGTTGCCCTATAAAGTTAAACAGTCCGTTTAATTGCAGATACCACTCACTGAAGGATTGCTTCACATTATTCCCTGTGAATTAAGGGGGAAAAAAATAACAGAGCAGAATCGGGGTATAAACGTAATCTGCCTGAGAATAAAATACTCTTTTGTAATAAGTAAACAATTCAGTGGTTTAAATTAATGCTTTGGGAGAGGGACCTTCAAGACAGCGGAGGAGTAACACGTGGAGATCACCTTCCTCCCCACAAATACATCAAAAATACATCTACATGTGGAACAACTCCTACAGAACACCTACTGAACACTAGCAGAAGACCTCAAGACTTCCCAAAAGGCAAGAAACTCCCCACGTACCTGGGTAGGGCAAAAGAAAAATGAAACAACAGAGACAAAAGAATAGGGACGGGACCTGCCCCTCTGGGAGGGAGCTGTGAAGGAGGAAAGTTTTCCACACACTAGGAAGTCCCTTCGCGGGCGGAGAATGTGGGTGGCAGAGGAGGAAAGCTTCGGAGCCACGGAGGAAAGCACAGCCACAGGGGTGCGGAGGGCAAAGCGGAGAGATTCCCGCACAGAGGATCAGGGCCGACCGGCACTCACCAGCTCCAGAGGCTTCTCTGCTCACCCGCCGGGGCGGGCGGGGCTGGGAGCTGAGGCTCAGGCTTCGGTAGGACCGGGAGGGAGTCCGGGGAAAAGTCTGGAGTTGCCGGAGAGGCAAGAGACTTTTTCTAACTTCTTTGTTTCCTGGTGCGCGAGGAGAGGGGATGAAGAGTGCTTCTTAAAGGAGCTCCAGAGACCGGTGTGAGCCGCGGCTAAAAGCGCGGACCCCAGAGACGGGCATGAGACGCTAAGGCTGCTGCTGCCGCCACCAAGAAGCCTGTGTGCGAGCACAGGTCACTCTCCACACCTGCCCTCCCAGCAGCCTGTGCAGCCCGCCACTGCCAGGGCCCCGAGATCCAGGGACAACTCCCCCGGGAGAACGCACGGCGCGCCTCAGGCTGGTGCAACGTCACGCCAGCCTCTGCCGCCGCAGGCCCACCCCGCACTCCGTGCCCCTCCCTCCCCCCCCCCCCCCGGCCTGAGTGAGCCAGGCCCCCGAATCAGCGGCTCCTTTAACCCCGTCCTGTCCGAGCTAAGAACAGACGCCCTCCGGCGACCTATACACAGAGGCGGGGCCCAAACCAAAGCTGAACCCCAGGAGCTGTGCGAACAAAGAGAAAGGGAAATCTCTCCCAGCAGCCTCCGGAGCAGCGGATGAAATCCCCACAATCAACTTGATGTACCCTGCATCTGTGGAATACCTGAAGAGATAACAAATCATCCCAAAATTGAGGTGGTAGACTTTGGGAGCAACTGTAGACTTGGGATTTGCTGTCTGCGACTGACATGCCTCTGACTTTCATTTTTATCTTAGTAGAGATTTTAGCGCCTGTTATCATTGGTGCATTTGTTTATTGGTTTGGTTGCTCTCTTCTCCTTTTATTTTTTACTTTTTTATTTTAATAACTTTATTTATTTAGTCAGCCTTTGTTTTTTTCTCCCTTTTCTTCTGAGCCGCGTGGCTGACAGGGTCTTGGTGCTCCGGCCTGCTGTCTGGCCTGAGTCTCTGAGGTGGGAGAGCCGAGCTCAGGACACTGGTCCACCAGAGACCTCCCGGCTCCAGATAATATTAATTGGCGAGAGCTCTCCCAGAGATCTCTGTCTCAACACTAAGACCCAGCTCCACCCAACGGCCAGCAAGCTATGGTGCTGGACACCTTATGCCAAACAACGAGCAAAACAAGAACACAACGCCACCCATTAGAAAAGACGCTGCCTAAAATCATACTAAGTTCACAAATACCCCAAAACACAGAGCAGACACAGCCCTGCCTACCAGAAAGACAACATCCTGCCCCACCCACCAGATAACAGGCACCAGTCCCCTCCACCAGGAATCACACACAACCCACTGAACCAACCTTACCCACTGGGGGCAGACACCAAAAACAACGGGAACAACGAACCTGCAGCCTGCAAAAAGGAGACCCCAAACACAGTAAGTTAAGCAAAATGGGAAGACACAGAAATACACAGCAGATGAAGGAGCAAGGTAAAAACCCACCAGACCAAACAATGAAGAGGAAATAGGCAGTCTACCTGAAAAAGAATTCAAAGTAATGACAGTAAAGATGCTCCAAAATCTTGGAAATAGAATGGAGAAAATACAAGAAACGTTTACCAAGGACCTAGAAGAACTACAGAGAGAACAAACAATGATGAACAAAACAATAAATGAAAGTAAAAATTCTCTGGAACGAATCAAGAGCAGAATAACTGAGGCAGAAGAACGGATAAGTGACCTGGAAGATAAAATAGTGGACATAACTACTGGAGATCAGAATAAAGAATAAAGAATGAGAAGGATTGAGGACAGTCTCAGAGACTTCTGAGACAACATTAAACATACCAACATTCGAATTATAGGGTTCCCAGAAGAAGAACAGAAACAGAAACGGACTGAGGAAATACTTGAAGACATTATAGTTGAAAACTTCCCTAATATGGGAAAGGAAATATTCAAAATCAAGTCCAGGAAGCACAGAGAGTCCCATTCAGGACAAATCCAAGGGGAAACACACCAAGACACATATTAATTAAACTATCAAAAATTAATTAAAAAGAAAAAATATTAAAAGCAGCAATGGAAAAGCAACAAATAACATACAAGGGAATCCCCATAAGGTTAACAGCTGATCTTTCAGCAGAAACTCTGCAAGACAGAAGGGAGTGGCAGGATATATTTAAAGTGATGAAAGGGAAAAACCTACAACCAAGATTACTCTATCCAACAAGGATCTCATTCAGTTTTGAGGGAGAAATTAAAGCCTTAACAGACAAGCAAAAGCTGAGACAGTTCAGCACCACCAAACCAGCTTTACAACAAATGCAAAAGGAACTTCTCTGTGCATCAAACACAAGAGAAGGAAAAGACCTACAATAACAAACCCAAGACAATTAAGAAAGTGGTAATAGGAACATACACATCGATAATTACCTTCAATGTAAATAGATTAAATGCTCCAATCAAAAGACATAGACTGACTAGATACAAAAACAAGACCCATATATGTGCTGTCTGCAAGAGACCGACTTCAGACCTAGGAACACATAAAGACTAAAAGTGAGGGGATGGAAAATGATATTCCATGCAAGTGGAAATCAAAAGAAAGCTGGAGTAACAATTCTCATATCAGACAAAAGAGACTTTAAAATAAAGGCGATTACAAGAGACAAAGAAGGAAATTACATAATAATCAAGGGACCAATCGAAGAAGAAATAACAAATGTGAATATTGATGCACCCAACATAGGAGCTCCTCAATAAATAAGGCAAATGCTAACAGCCATAAAAGGGGAAATAGACAGTAACACAATCATAGTAGGGGACTTTAACACCCAAATTTCACCAATGGACAGAACACCCAAAATGAAAATAAATAAGGAAACACAAACTTTAAATGACACATTAAACAAGAGGGACTTAATTGAGATTTATAGGACATTCCATCAAAAACAACAGGGTCCAATTTCTTCTCACGTGCTCAGGGAACATTCTCCAGAATAGATCACATCTTTGGTTACAAATCAAGCCTTGGTAAATTTAAGAAAATTGAAATTGCATCAATTATCTTTTCCGATTGGAATGCTATGAGACTAGATATCAATTACAGGAAAAAAACTGTAAAAAATAGAAATACATGGAGACTAAACATTACGCTACTAAATAAAGAAGAGATCACTGAAGAAATCAAAGAGGTAATCAAAAAATACCTAGAAACAAATAACAATGAAAACACGAGGACCCAAAACCTATGGGATGCAGCAAAAGCAGTTCTAAGAGGGAAGTTTATAGCAATACAATCCTACCTCAAGAAACACAGAAAATCTCAAATAAAACCTAACCTTACACCTAAAGCAATCAGAGAAAGAAGAACAAAAAGACCCCCAAAGTTCACAGAAGGAAAGAAATCATAAATATCAGATCAAATGTAAATGAAAAAGAAATGAAGGAAACAATAGCAAAGATCAATAAAACTAAAAGGTGGTTCTCTGAGAAGATAAACAAAATTGATAAACCATTAGCAAGACTCCTCAAGAAAAAAAGGGAGAAGACGCAAATCAATAGAATTAGAAATGAAAAAGGAGAAGTAACAACTGACACTGCAGAAATACAAAGCATCATGATGGATTAGTATGAGTAACTCTATGCCAATATAATGGACAACATGGAAGAAATGGACAAATTCTTAGAAAAGTACAGCCTTCGGAGACTGTACCAGGAAGAAACAGAAAGTATAAGCAGACCAAGCACAAGTACTGAAATTGAAACTGTGATTAAAAATCTTCCAACAAACAAAAGCCCAAGACCAGATGGCTTCACAGGCGAAATCCATCAAATATTTAGAGAAGAGCTAACACCTATCCTTCTCAAACTCTTCTAAACTATAGCAGAGGGAGGAACACTTCCAAACTCATTCTATGAGGCCACCATCACTCTGATACCAAAACCAGGCAAAGATGTCACAAAGAAAGAAAACTACAGACCAATATCACTGATGAACATAGATGCAAAAATCCTCAACAAAATACTAGCAAACAGAATCCAACAGCACATTAAAAGGATCATACACCATGATCAAGTGGGGTTATCCCAGGAATGCAAGGATTCTTCAATATACGCAAATCAATCAACGTGATACACCATATTAACAAACTGAAGGAGAAAAACCATATGATCATCTCAATAGATGCAGAGAAAGCTTTTGACAAAATTCAACACCCATTTATGATAAAAACCCTGCAGAAAGTAGGCATACAGGGAACTTTCCTCAACATAATAAAGGCCATATATGACAAATCCACAGCCAACATTGTCCTCAGTGGTGAAAAACTGAAACCATTTCCACTAAGACGAGGAACAAGACAAGGTTGCCCACTCTCACCACTCTTATTCAACATAGTTTTGGAAGTTTTAGCCACAGCAACCAGAGAAGAAAAAGAAATAAAAGGAATCCAAATCAGAAAAGAAGAAGTAAAGCTGTCACTGTTTACAGATGACATGATACTATACATAGGGAATCTCAAAGATGCTACCCGAAAACTACTAGAGCTAATCAATGCATTTGGTAAAGTAGCAGGATACAAAATTAATGCACAGACATCTCTGGCATTCCTATACATTAATGATGAAAAATCTGAAAATGAAATTAAGAAAACACTCCCATTTACCATGGCAACAAAAAGAATAAAATATCTAGGAATAAACCTACCTAAGGAGACAAAAGACCTGTATGCAGAAAATTATAAGACACTGATGAAAGAAATTAAAGATGATACAAACAGATGGAGAGATATACCATGTTCTTGGATTGGAAGAATCAACATTGTGAAAACGACTCTACTACCCAAAGCAATCTACAGATTCAATGCAATCCCTGTCAAACTACCACTGGCATTTTTCACAGAACTAGAACAAAAATTTCACAATTTGTATGGAAACACAAAAGACCCCGAATAGCCAAAGCAATCTTGAGAAAGAAAAATGGAGCTGGAGGAATCAGGCTCCCTTACTTCAGACTATACTACAAAGCTCCAGTAATCAAGACAGTATGGTACTGGCACAAAAACAGAAATATAGATCAATGGAACAGGATAGAAAGTCCAGAGATAAACCCACACCCATATGGTCACCTTATCTTTGATAAAGGAGGCAAGAATATACAGTGGAGAAAAGACAGCCTCTTCAATAAGTGGTGCTGGGAAAACTGGACAGGTACATGTAGAAGTATGAGATTAGAACACTCCCTAACACCATACACAAAAATAAGCTCAAAATGGATTAAAGATCTAAATGTAAGGCCAGACACTATCAAACTCTTAGAGGAAAACCTAGGCAGAACACTCTATGACATAAATCACAGCAAGATCCTTTTTGACCCACCTCCTAGAGAATTGGAAATAAAAACAAAAATAAACAGTTGGGACCTAATGAAACTGCAAAGCTTTTGCACAGCAAAGGAAACCATAAACAAGACCAAAAGACAACCCTCAGAATGGGAGAAAATATTTGCAAATGAAGCAGCTGGCAAAGGATTAATCTCCAAAATTTACAAGCAGCTCATGCAGCTCAATAACAAAAAAAACAAACAACCCAATCCAAAAATGGGCAGAAGACCTAAATGCACATTTCTCCAAAGAAGATATACAGATCGCCAACAAACACATGAAAGAATGCTCAACATCATTAATCATTAGAGAAATGCAAATCAAAACTACAATTAGATATCATCTCACACTGGTCAGAATGGCCATCATTAAAAAATCTAGAAACAATAAATGCTGGAGAGGGTGTGGAGAAAAGGGAACCCTCCTGCACTGCTGGTGGGAATGTAAATTGATACAGCCACTATGGAAAACAGTATGGAGGTTCCTTAAAAAACTACAAATAGAACTACCATATGACCCAGCAATCCCATTGCTGGGCTTATACCCTGAGAAAACCATAATTCAAAAATAGCCATGCACCACAATGTTCATTGCAGCTCTATTTAGAATATCCAGGAGATGGAAGCAACCTAAGTGTCCATCGACAGATGAATGGATAAAGAAGATGTGGCACATATATACAATGGAATATTACTCAGCCATAAAAAGAAACAAAATTGCGTTATTTGTAGTGAGGTGAGTGGAGCTAGAGTCTGTCATACAGAGTGAAGTAAGTCAGAAAGAGAAAAACAAATACCGTATGGTAGCACATATATATGGAATCTAAAAAACAAACAAACAAAAATGGTTCTGAAGAACCTAGGGGCAGGACAGGAATAAAGATGCAGATGTAGAGAATGGAACTGAGGACACGGGGAGGGGGAAGGATAAGCTGAGACAAAGTGAGAGTGTTGCGTGGACATATATACACTACCAAATGTAAAATAGAGAGCTAGTGGGAAGCAGCCACATAGCTCAGGGAGATCAGCTCAGTGCTTTGTGTCCACCTGGAGGGGTGGAATAGGGAGGGTGGAAGGGAGATGCAAGAGAGAGGAGATATGGAGATACATGTATACATACAGCTGAATCACTTTGTTATAAAGCAGAAACTAACACAACATTGTAAAACAATTAAACTCCAATAAAGATGTTAATAAATAAATAAATAAATAAAATTAAGCAAAAAGAGAAACAATAAAATAAAAAAATTAATGCTTTGGGGCACCACTTAGACTTTGCATTCACAGCATACTTAGAATATTTGTAAACGAAAAAGTAACGGTGGAATTGATTCTTTAGAAAGGCCTCTTTTCTCAGTCTAATTCCGCACCTGTAAAACTAGGTGGCTATGCCAGATGATTTCTAACAGCTCTTTCACTTCTACGATTCTGATATTGGGGACATATTCAATAATCATATTGTATAGACATAAAATATTCTGTGGTCAGAAAAATACTAAAATGCTCCTTTTCAGATTTATCATAAGTCCATTATTGACACAATTCTTTCCAATAAAGATAGTCTGGAATGACTTCTGCTTCTCTGTGCCTGGCTAGATTTTACTTTTGAACCAAACTCAGATATCATTTTTCCAGGAATCTTTCCCTTACCCTTCCAATCCCCTATTTGAGTTAGATGTTCCTCCTACTGTTATTATCACACTGGATTTTAAATTATTCATGTTTTTTTCCCTCCAGTCTCCTCATTAGATTATAATAAACTCCCTATCGGCAGTGACTATGACTTACTATTCCTAGTGCTTAGTACAATACCTGCCACATAGCAGAGACTCAACAAATGTTTGCTGAATTGATTAAAGCATGACAGTCAAACCACTCTTGTCGATTATTTTCATGGAAGAAACTTCGGAATTTCCTCCATCATTGTCTAGTAAATAAAAATACCTATTTATATTCTTAGATATCTAATGAGTGTCTCTAAGTGAAGATGTTTAAAACAAAATTCTTCATTCACAGCCTAAAACCCATTCATTTCTTATTCTTCTTCATATCAGTTGCTCCAGCCAGAAACCTGACTCGTTCTTGATTCTTCTCTCTCCCTCTCCACTTAAATATAACCTGGAACAGAAAGTCCGATAGGTTGTATCTCCAGAATATATATCAATTTAGTCCACTTCTCTCTAGCTTTACCTCTTACGTGAACTTCTGCAATAACTTTATAATTGATTTCTCCTATCCATCTTTTGTGTTCTCCAGTCATTATCCAATCAGCAGCCAAAGTAATCTTTTAAACGTGTAAATCCCCTCCTATCACAGATTAAAACCCATCAATATCTCCTATTACCCTTAAGAGAAAGACTAAAATCTTTAGCATGACCTACAGAGCCCTAAGTCTGGTCTTTTCCTATCTCCCCAGGTTCAAGTAGCACCTTTTCCCTCTTTCTTTGCACTACAGCCACAGAGGTCTCCTTAAAGTTTCTGAAACATACCAAACTTTTTCATGCCTTTGAGACTCTGCATATGCTGTTCCCCTGCTCAGAGTGCTCTGTCCCTGGTTCTTCACGTGCTTGGCTCTTTCTTATTCTCTTATCTCAGTTTAAAGATTACTTCTTTAGACAGGCCATCCCTGAACACACTAAGTAGGCCCCTAGCTTCATCCTCACATCTTCTAACAGTACACTCTGTTGGTTACCTTCATAGCACTGTTTGCTGTGTGTATCCCCTAGTAGATCATTAACTCAATGAAGGTAGGATCTATATTTCTTTCGTGTACCACAATAGTCAGCATATACATTTCAGTATGTTGAAATGTAATCCTAAGCAAATGCATAATAGATACCGATGGAGAGTACAAATAATGACAACACTGTCTTTGGTGCAAAAGCAAAATATGGTTAATCACGGAGGAGGGGTGTTCTTAATAAATAGATCTTTAGTGGTTAGTCACAATTCTTATAATGACCTATAATTATTTAGCACTTATCCACCACACCTCACCCACAAATACTGGCAAGAACCACTGAAAACATTCACCCATTTATTCAGTCATTCATTTAACAAATGACATAGTAATATGGAATCAATAATGACTATGATAACCTATATGTATAAAAACTGTTATCATAAATGGATGGATCCAGTTAAAAATAAAATGGAACTTTTTTTTTTTGGTAAATTATATTTAACTGCCTGTAAACTCCTCCACAGGTATGTGCTTATTCTTCCTATGTATGGAGAATAGACGCTATACGTGGAGAGTAGCAACTGTAGATTTTATTTTTATCGTTCCAAGAGTGCCTATTGCAGTGCTCAACAAATAAACGATGCTCATGTCAGGGCTTCTCCCTGTATTAACAGACATAGACCATGAACTTTTCCATTAGGAAATTCACACTAAGATTCAAATGGAGACATTTCTGAGAAAGCACAGAGAAAATATAGATAAGAAGAAAAAACCCTAATGAGAACTGGAAACTTAGTCAGTGATGATGGGCACAATCACACTAGAAGAAGCACTATCATGTGGCATCGAATGCACATTCACATTTAATTTAGGGGTGGTACTAGGCTCAACACTGTATGTATACTAAGTTTGATTATCCCTTCTAGTAGCTTACCATCCAAGATGCTGATCATACTGTAAGGTACATAAATAAATCAAGGGCTATTATTCATGCTGCCTCATATAGCAACTCGATGGGCTATGTCATTGCAGTATATTATTTGTTATTGAACTTCCTCATTTTCATTTGCTGAGCTGATTTTTATCAATACTATCACAGCTTCTTTTTATTTATAGCTTCTATTAATCTTGACTGTGCATTGTTTGCATTAAGGAGTGGTCTGAAGTGTTTCTATTAAAATGATTAACATTTTTTTTCACTGAAATTTAGCCAAAATACTAAAGAAAATACATTGTGATAGAACGCCATATATGTTGGTGCAAAGAAAAATGTAATTTAATTTCAGTTGTAAATAACCCATCCTCCATAATATTATAAAACACAAATATAATATAAACTCATAAATGCTTGGACATGGGTACCATCCCCAAAATAGCACAGCAATGAAGTAATATTTGACCAGAGAGAAAAAGCAAGATTTGGAAAATATCTTCTTAAAGGTAGTAATATCCTTACAATTTCAACTTCAAATTATAAGGACAAACTTGGGTAATTCAAACTGTTTTCAACAAGAAAAAGGAATTTAGGAGTGCCCTCATGTTTTTTCTGCCTATGAGATGTCAAGTATCTGGTTTATTTAAACTGTTCAACTTTCAAGTGACTATTGCAGTATCATACAAACACTGCCAAACGACCTTTACCATGAGCAGGCCTGTGATATGTGTGGATGACTACCACAACTTTAGGTTTCACAATAGCCACAGTAAGCGATTTGCGTCTAGCAACTCCATCGACCTACATGTCAGGAGAAGGACATGGTTTAATAAATTTGAATTGGTTCTGAAATAAGAATTGCGTAAGGATGACGATAGTGAGAAATATGGTATAATGAAAGAACTATTTTGAAATCTCTTTTCTTCATGTAGAAGACTACTGAGAGTTTGAAGAATTACTGAAAAGGGCGAAAACTACATTTGTGGATTTCTTAGTGAACATAATCTCTCCACAGATTCCTGGCTAAATTGTAAAACTGCAGCATTCTGGTAAGTAATTGTATATACAACAATGCTCAAATGAAGGCATTCTGTAGAAGTTGTATGCACAATAAATCACCATCTGTACTTGGCCCTTGGAGTCTATTTGAATGCCCATTCAGTCCAAGGCGGCTGGCTAGGTATGTCATTGATTTTCTTCAGTACCATCCCTGGGAAAAAAGCCAGTGTTTAATAATGGAAAAGATCACAATTTAAAAACAGAGGGAGAAAAAGAGAGGGTATTTTGAACCCACATTAGAAAGTTCCTGGAAACTAGGTACATTAACAAAGTATTCAAGCATGTAGGTTAGACATAGGTAAAAATATGAAAACAAATATTCATCTGAACGAGAAAGGGCATTACAACACCTTTAACTAGGAAATCCCCCTCTGACAATGATTTCCTACCCTTCTACCTAATGGATTTTATCATGGCCGTAAAACCTACTCTTCAATTTGGTGGTCCAAAAACCACAAGGCTGAGGACATCTTCCTATTCTCCCAGTCTATCAGCCCCATTCTGCTTTACTTTATTCAGTCTATCAATAGCCAGAAACATCTTGTTGTTTATTATCAGCCTCCCTTTATTAGAGTGTAAGCTCCCAGAAGTAGGGACCATAGCGACCATGTCTATGCTTTTCATCACTGTGTATCCAACACCTACAACAAGACCTGGCACACTCTAAGCACCCAATAAATACTTACTGAATTGATGTAATGAATTGCCACAGTTGATCAGTTCATGTGTGAGCACCTGACCCAAGCTTTATCAATCAGGGTACATTTCACAGGTCCCACCCACCCTTGGTCATAACTGATGGATCCGGAAGTAGGCAATTGAACCATGCAAGAATAATCAGAGTCCTTGCTTACTGTTTTAGGACTTAGAGTCCATAGAATAGAATCCTTTTCGCTCAGGGTGGCTAGAACTATAAGAGGAGAAGCTCATGAGCCCTTACCAGCCATGTTTCTGACTCTGTGGAGAAATTCTATGTGCATAAAAGAAAACGAAGCTTAAATATAAAGACCACTAGAAAGATTTAAAGACTATGCTGGTAATATTTGGTTCATTAGCTCTAGTTGTTTTTGGTGTCAGTCACAACCCTACCTTTTCCGAAGTTTGATATTCAAATTTTTTTTTCTAAAATTCTCTAAACAAATAAGTTCCCATTTTCTGCTTTGGTTAGTTTGAGTTGACTTTATCACTTAAAACCAAGATCCTAATTTATATGTTAACCTTCCCTGCAATCCTAATACCACTTAGCATATTTATTCCTAGTATGTTCAATGTCTTAATTATTCACTCTGCTAATGTCTTACCCCATTCACAACCGTCTCTCACTGAGTATTGGTAAATGACATTGTCTCCTACTTAACATAGAAAACAGATATTAAGAGACATCATGAATGCCTTCAATTATCCCTCCTTCTCTCATGTTTCAGAGACTCTTTCATCTGTATTCCAGATCCCATCCCTTTTGGCTTTCTCCAGGACCTTGCTCTATCAGTTATTACCTGTCTTTCCTATCACTTAAAATTTTCTTTCTTCATTAGTCCTTTTCTTTCATTGTATAAGCATCCATTCATTCACACTTCAAATATTTATTCATTGCCACTGTGGGAGATACAGGACTAGGCCAGCCTACATGCTCAAGTTTTTCTTTTTTTCCCATAAAATAAATAAACAAGATGAGAAAAATTCCTTCCTGGAACCTGTGCCCTCCTTAAGCTACTGTCCCTATCCTTGACCATCCCATCCCTTCTCAGCCAAGCATATTAAAAGCTTATACTTAATGTCCCCACTTCTTTCCTTTCCTCTCGTTCTTCAATCCACTGGAATCTGTCTTCTGCCTTTGCTATTCCATTAAAAACTCTCTTGGTGAAGTCAGCAATGAACTCCTAATTGCCAAATCTGGTAAAGATTTCAGAGACCATTTTTCGTATATGATACTGTTATCCCCTCTTTCTGGATTCTGTTCTTTTTTGACTTCTGTAATACCACTTTGTCTTCATTCTCCATCTAGTTCTCTAACTACTCAGCATTTTTCCTGGGCTCCTCTTCCTACCGGTCCTTTAAATGTTTGTGTACACTATGATTTTGTCCATTATCTGCATTTTTCTGTGTTCTTCTCACTGTATATGCTCTTTCTGTGTGATCATATCCAATCTCATGTATCAATTATACATCAACAACTCCCAAATCCATTTTCCAGCACCACTACTTCAAGTTTATATCTAACTTCATACTAGATATTTCTACCTGGAAAACCTGCAAAGTCATGTTCAAATGAGAACACTTTTTCTCCAAAACTCTGTCTTTCTTGCTTCCCTACCTTAATTGTTAGCACCCCTCTTCACTCACTTACCAAAGATGGAAACCTTCATTCCTCTCTCTCCTTCATCACCCACATCCAATCAGCCACCAAGTCCTGCAAACTCTAATTTCTCTCTCATGTATGTCTCCTTTTCTTTACTCAGAAATTCAATGCTTACGTTAAGCTCTTCATCATCTCTTCCTCTGGATTATTGCAATGCCTTCCTAACTGGGAACTTTTCAACCTGTCTTTTGCTCTTCCAATGGGCCCACTACATTCCCAACAGAAACCACAAAAGTTAGGAAATCTCCCCCAATGTACAGGAATGTGCTTAAAATACACCAAAGTCCACCTTGAGGACTGTACATTTTCCCCCCACCAGGCTCATTATAAATGATTCAAAAATGTACCTTTGAATGTTTCAGAGTTATTTTGATAAGGCTGTAATTAACTAAGTAAAGTAGAAGTCTATTAGTAGCAATAAGAAGTCACTGAATACTGGTAATAGCATTAGACAAAGAGGTAAAACAGTAGAGAAAAAGAGATGGAAATGTAATTTAGAGGAGAATTAAATTCTTACCTGACTTCTTATTACAATTTGGATATTGCTAGAGTTCAATCACTTCTTCTGAACCATATCTATATGCAGATCAAGCCCGATATTATATGATTAGCATATATTGGAAGTCATTGCTGTTCTCTTGTACCTTAACACAGGCATCATAAAGAAATATCACCAGTTTTATTATTTTTATTTCAAATAGATGTCAGTCTCGTCATTTTCTAAGGTCTGTTCTTCAAATGAGGAATTATAAAGAAGAATCTCAGAAATGAGTATTTCAGTTTTAGGAGACTAAGGAGGATCAGACAGGCCAGTGCCAAAAAACAAAATCATCACACAGAGATATTGTTGATTATCTTAGCAAATCTCCCTTTCCATTTCACTTTTCTTCTTTGGTTCAAAGATTCTCTCTAGAGGCAGAAGGGAGGGCTGCACATTTCAAATTATTTTTAGGACTTTGATTAACTGTGCCACAAGACCCCAGGTGACTATTAATATACTAGTAAAGGCAGTTAAAAGAAGACCTAAGGTCATTCAGTGAGTGAATGAAGCAAAATTGAAAGCATGAGTCTTGACCCAGTGATGTGATCTTTCTGGTAGACAATATAGTAGAGGCTATCCAAAAGGGGGCAAATGGGAATAAGGGACACTATCTGCACAAAAGGTTAGAAGACAAGGCTTCTCAGCATGGAATTCTGTATTAAAATAAAAGAAGTTACCAAGTGAACTTTCAATGCATCCATTCTATCTCAATAAAGCACAATCCTGTTACAACGCAGCCCACGATTATAAGGCTGCAGATATACTATAGAGGAAATCCTGCGCCTTGAAATACAAAGGCTCAGTAAGACAAAAGCCAAAATAAAAAAGCTACCAGTTATGCTTCCAAACATTAGCTTTACAAAGGGCTGCTGCTGTATTTAATTTGTGACTGTGACCAAAAGGAAATTCTCTGAATAGTAAATGCCCCATAAATGCTTGTCTAATTGAATTATCTAATTGGCTAATGTCAATTTTTTAATGTTTAAGGAGCATTTGGGATTTTACATTGATTAGCTAACAAGTACTTCTCATCCAAAGAAAACCGGAAGCTCATGCCATAGCTTGCCAAGGTGTTCGCAAGAGGAGACAAACATTTATAAGATTGCTGCTAATTATGTTTCCACTTCTCATGAATTGTTTACTTTTATTATTTACCTATGTCTTGAATGGTATTGAAGCAAGCCATGTAAGTCCCTTTGTCAACTGCCAGAAGTATAATTCTCCACAATTAATCAGTAAAAAGAGAATTAAGCGTTGCTTCTTTAGAATTAGGAAAAACCTGCCGCTGATAAATTGAATGCATTAAGAAATTAACATACCAGTAAATGATTGATCATTATAATTACCTGAATTTGCATTTCTAGAACTCTACTGAAAGAACTCAAAATCACTCTTATAAGATATTTTTAGCCACATTCCCCAACTGGATAAAGTAGTGCACAAGAGATGTGCTACTTTTTATTACAATTAGAAGTTCAAGCTTTTTTTTAAGATGTTCACAACTGGACTTTAAATAAGCTAATCCAATGTTCTAAAACACGAACTTCCTACAAGGTTTTACCAGCTAATTTTTTAAATCTGCTCTGATGTATAAAAGAACAGTTCATCAGTATGTCAGGAATCACAAAGGATTGTAAGTCACCCAACTATGAGGCATCTTGATTAAAAAACTGGAGGAGGGCAGGCCATTTCAATAAAAATTATTTGGCAGTTGCAAGCATCTCTATACAGGTGGCCCATGAAAATACTACTGGAGAGTAAATAAAATAGAGTAATGCCACCCGATACACCATTCTCAGTCAGAGCTAAAAGCAATCACTTCTGTTTGATGATAAATAGTAAGTACTGGTAACAATAACTAATATTCATTGAGAGCTAATTATGTACCAGACAGTCTTCTAGTGGGTTTGCATTAATTCAATAAATATTTATCAGATGCCTAATATGTTCCAGGCAATGTTCTAAGTACCAGGATTCAGCAGAAATCAAAACAGATAAAAAGTCCTGCTCTCACAGAACTTAATTCTAGTGGAGGAGATAGAAAATAAATGAGTAAAGTAAAATATAATAAAAATACAAATAACTATGTATTTAATTATACATTATGGTATACATACATAGTAAGTATAAATATATAAAATAAAAATAAGCAAAATAGTATGTCAGATGGTGATAAGTAGGGTGACCATAGTATCTCCGTTGTCTCAAACAGTCTTGGCTTATATCTGTGGTCCTAGTGTGATTTTTCCTAGTGCGCTCTTTCACTCTCAAAAATGTCCCAGTTTGGACAATAAATTATACAGTCACCTAAGTAATAAGAACTATGAAAAACAAAAAAAGCAGAAAAGGAGTGTATGGGGGGAAGACTGTAATTTTCAGTAGTATGGTCAAGGAATGCCTCACTGAGGCGACATTTGAGTATGGACCTCCATCGGGTGATAGACCAAACCTGGTAGTTATCAAGGGGAAGAACATTCCAGGCAGAGGGAATAGCAATTACAAAGGCACTAAGGCAGAAATATGCCTGCATTGAGAACTATCAAAGAGGCCACTGTGGTTTTAGCAGGACGACTGAACAAGTTAGTAGTAGATGAGGTCACAAATGTGAAGGGAGACCACATTATGTAGACTCTTATGTTCTGAGTTAGATGGAGAGCCATTGCAGCTTTTTTTTTTTTTTCCCCTGCACCGTGCGGCATGTGGGACCTTAGTTCCCCGACCAGGGATCAAACCAGTGCCCCCTGCATTGGGAGCGCAGTCTTAACCACTGGACGGCCAGGGAAGTCCTGCCATTGCAGCTTTTGACTGGGGGGTGGGCATGATCTGCCTTAGGTTTTAAAAGTATCATTCTGACAATTGTATTGAGAATAAATGTTGGAGTAGAAGGGCAGAAGCAGAGAGACAGGTTAGAAGACTACTGCAAAAATCAATATGATAAATGATACTGGCTTAGACTAGGAGAGTAACAGAGGAAGTAGGAAAAGTTAGATTCTGAACCTATTTTGGAGGTAGAGATGACAAGGTCTCCTGATAAAATAGATGAGGTTAGTGACCTCACCAAGGTTTTTGATAAGAGGACCTGGAAAGAAGAGCTGCCATAATCTGAGATAGAGAAGTAAGTTTTGGAGGGAGAACCAGGAGTTTGGTTTTGAATAATGTCTCAGTCAGGTTTCCCAAAAAGCAGAACCTGAGACAAGAGATTGTGTTGCCGGGAGTGAACTTTGGGAAGTGATTCCCAAACAGGAATGGAAGACCAGAATGGAAAGTCAATCCAAGGGTGAGTTTTTGAGCCAGTCACAGCTATGGGTAATTGAAGCTTAATCTAACTGGGGGCCCTCTGAGGAGCTTGTAAAATGCCTGGAAGATTATCTGCTTGATCTTAGAAGAGGGAGACATTCACGACTGGCTTTCTGTCTCTTATAGGTCAGGAATTGTCCCATGCCATATTAACTCTCTCACACTTCCCTGTTTACACATGCTTCAGATTGACTGAGTGGGCTGCCACAGGCATTCCACACAGAGGTAGCAGAAAAGACAGGAAATAGAGCTATCTGGTGCAGCTGAGAGGAGATGTTGTTAGTGTACATATGCACACAGCTGGTAGCTGCAATAACAGCTGGAATAAAAAGGTGGGATGAGAGAATGTGAGGTGGAGAACAAGAGGTGTTTGGTATAGATATGTTAAGTTTGAGATACTTATCAGCCACCCAAGTGGAGATGAAAAATAGCCAGCTGGATATACGAATCTGAATTTGAGGGGAAAGTTCCAAGCCGGAGCTGTGAATTTTTTTTCAGCATATAAATGGTATTAATATCATAAGACAGGATGATAGGACCGAGGGAATAAGTGTATCAAAGATAAGAGAAGAAATCTTCGGGCCCTCCAATGTTTCATGGTTGGGAAGATGAGGAAAATCCAACAGAGAATCACAGGATGACTCAGAAGAATATAGATATCCTGAAAATCAAGTGAAGAGGAAGGAGGCGTGATCAACGGTGTCAAATGCTGCTGAAAGGTCAAGACGAGAACTAAGAACTGACCACTGAATTTAGCAACGTGGAGGCCTTGGTGATCTTGACAAGTGCATTTACTAAAATGCCAAAGAACTCTAAGGGTTAGATGTTAGAAAAACTGTTAACCTCAATGTTGGATTTCACGTAGATATTAGTAGAGAATGAAATGATGCAACATTCAGACACTGAAAAACACCTGTCAGTAGTCTGAAGATTGATAGACCACTTTAATGAGGCAGAAGGAAGGAGAAAACAAAAGTCAGATGGTATGAATTTCAACAGAAGAAAGGCTGTTAAACTGAAAGCCTGGAATAAATAGTTTATCAGTGAGTACACTACCTCTGGCTCAGTTAATTCAAGTAGTTAGAGCATAATGTTAGAATAAAGTCAAGAATTTGACCCTAATCCTAGATAGCTATTCTGACAAAGAAAAGAACACTGTCCCATGGCCATGGCATACACTATAGTCATGCACAGCCATACTGGCCTGATGCCAATGACAGTGGATTCCTGACATTAAAGAGCAGAAGGCTCAGGGTGTTACCCTATATCTAGGAAAACCATAAAGATATTTCTAATGGTAGGTAAAGAGCATCATCTTCTATTATAGACCTATTTGAACATCAACTACTATATCTGATGAATGAATTTTATATACACAGTATACTGATTAAGAACATGACCTTTAGGGACTTCCCTGGTGGTCCAGTGGCTAAGATTCCATGTTCCCATCGCAGGGGCCAGGGTTCGATCCCTGGTCGAGGAACTAGATCCCACATGCCACAACTAGGAGCCTGCATGCCACAACTAAAGATACCACATGCCGCAACTAAGATCTGATGCAGCCAAGTAAATAAATAGTTTTATAAATAAAGCAAGTATTTACCCTGTGTTTAAAAAAAAAAAAAAGGACATGATCTTTAGTATCCAGCAGACATATGTTTAAGTCTCAACTAGGCCACTTACTAGATGTCATATTGGGAAAGGAACTTCCCTCTCTAAGTCTCAATTTCATCACCTGTGAACTGGGATTATAAGTGTGTCTAAACGTCATAAGTTTGTCTTAAAGTTCATGCTTAGCACAGTGTCTGACACATAATAAATATTAGCTCTTACTGTTCTTGAAAATGGGAAAGCATGAGCATTTATTTGCTGAAATATAATTGTTTACAGGGTCCTACTGTGCTGTCTTTGTTAGCCTAGAAGCGTTTTTCTGCAGCAGCTTTCAACTTTATTTTAAACTTGGGAACTCAACAGAGACTAATTTTTGTTTGTTTCAGCTTTTCAGAAGTCACCTATGAAGTTAAGCCTCTTATGTGGATTAAGTCAATGGCAATATTGATTTGGGCTTTTTATGAGCTATGAATTCTAGTTATCATAACCTTTCAAGGAAGAAAGAAAAATCCCCTAGAAGATTAGAAACTCTCCCATTCTCACTCTGAGTAGACTAAACTGTAAAATAATCCAGTGGATGCTTACTTAGGAAGGCTGTCAGGATAATAAAGAGCAATATTTCCATTTATTCAAACTACAACATCAATTAGAATGTGCCTCCTATACTCTACCAATGAAGGGAAGTGTTCAGATAAATTTGTTCAATTTTTTAACAGTTCCTGAGAACTCCCAGCATAATAGACCTATTAATATGTACAGAGTTTTGATTATATATATAGGTGTGCAATGATAGTAACTGAAATGAGACTGGATCACAAAACTTTTCAAATGGGTTTGTGGCATGAAGGCGATAGAAGGTGATAAAGAATCCAACAGGATAAGACTCATCTGCTACTGAAAGGTCTTTGAGGTCAGTGCTGTCAGCAAGTATTAAAGGGAGTACATGCTGAACTACTTTGGATAGAGTTTTTAGAGACCTACAGTGTAACAAAAGCCATGACACTTCTGCTAGATTATAGCAGAGGAAGACTCTTCTAATCTAATTGGTTAATATGCATGATTACAATACTGAAAAAGATGGATGTTAGACATTTGATTCTCATCAATATTCTTTCAGGATTTAAAATTTTTATTATCTGGTGTTAACCACGTCATTTTTAGCAGACATTCTCAAGAAGATCTGAAGTGAAAACCATTCTCTGGTGTTCCACAGCAACTTAATTGGAGGTCTTACAATTATAACCACTATGACAGAGCCAAAAAGTTTGTTAAGCCTGTTTCCACTACTGCTCATCCATATAGTTAAGCTACAGAGCAAATACATAAGAATTTACGATCCTCAATGAACTCAGACCAGCTGGTGTGGACATAGCATGTGCCCTTATTCCCATACATAATGTTCTGCTTCATTCATTTTCATATTATTTCCAGTGACACAATTTCCTAGATCCTAAGAATGGGCAGGAAGTCACTCTCTGAAAACGGCTGTAATTGGCATTCTGTGAGTGGAAGGCACCTGTGAAAGGATTTGACAATTGGGAATAATATTTGTGTCCCAGCAGCTTTCAGAATGATTTATGTATACAATCTCAGTTGATCCTCTGTACCACAGTAAGCAAATACCATCTTCATTTTACATAAGAGGAAACAAAACCTTGTAAAAGTTATCTTATTAAAAGAAAAAATATGTTTTGAGAACTTACCTATGTAGCAAAGTCTACAAGAGTAAAAAAGACAGTCCCTGCCCTCGAGAAGTTTACAGTTTAGTTGGAGACACAAACAAGTTAATAGTCAGTTACAATTAAGAGTGATTGATGCTTTGGTAGGAATATGTACTGAGTGCTGTAGGAGCACATAGGAGGGGCATCTAGCTGAGATTGCACAGGACCAAGAGAGGATTTCCAGAGCAGGCAGTGTCTAGATGGAAACATGCAGGCTAAGAAGGACCTAGCCAGGTGATGAGAGGGGAAGAGCAGGTTTACAACAATGCTTCAGCCACAAATGAAAGCTGGTGCAAGTGAACCTGGGGCTATAACAACATTTGGAATCAATAGGAAGAATTTTACCAGTTCCAAAAACAATACAGAAATAAGGGACCATGCCAGTAGGGTTGGTAAAGTGGTATAGCTAAATGGCATGCACCACAGACCATGCCAGTAGGGTTGGTAAAGTGGTATAGCTAGATGGCATGCACCACAGAGGAGCAGGATTTTTGTTTTATTGAGGTTTGTTGGTTTTTAACGTAAGGGTTTTAGTGCTGCAGTGGGAACTGAGGTTTGTGGAGTGTGAGAGAGTGAAGAGTAGCTCCAAGAAAGTGGCTGATGGAGAAATAGTAGCCTCAGAGGAGAGTCATGTCTGAGGCAGGATGGAAGGTATGAGGAATTGCATGAGAGGGTTGCAGGGGAAGGGGTGCCCAAGGCTTCATTCATTCAATTCAATGCCTTCAATCTTTGAGGAAATAGTTACTAAGCACTTATTCTGTAATGACACTGTGCTAGGCTATTAGGTAAATCACTGTTAGTTCAGTAGCCTTTCTCTTATACCATCCTGAATAATTTATCAACAAATACATCAAAACCAAGGTATTCAACTTTTTAATTCAATTTATAAATATTTGTTCAATTCCTGGCTCACTATGTGCAAAATATTGCACTATAAAAAATGTCCAGTTACTGGTTAATAAAGTCTGGTTTTAATCCATAATCTCCAAGGATGGGACAAGGGGAAAGGGGCTTAAAGTTCTACCTGTGGAATTCTGGTAAAATACGCTCAGCAATAAACATTGTCAAACACTAGAAAATGGTACAAATTCCTTGATGCCTTCAAAATCAATAATCAACAAATACTTATTGAATGCTTCCTCTGGAAAACAATGATTACTGCGTTGAACTCTGGTGAGACTTAGGGTATAAAGAATGAATAATTAGAAATGCTACACTTACATAGGGAGGGAAAAATCAACACACCCCACTATCACCAAAGCTTGGTGATACAACTGAAATAGAACCAAATTTCTCAAAACTCGTAGAGAGGTAGGTTTAGTGTGTTCCTGCCTGAAGGCATGTTCTCTGAAGGTCCTTGGCAGCCTTGTGATTCAATTTTAAGTGCTTTGAACTTTGGTTCAGAACCCGAGTAATAAAAACTGCTTAATTGGGTTCCTTTTTACAGCTTCTATTTTTTTAAGCTTTATTTTAGCAGAAGTTCAAGTGTTTTACCAAGAGAATGACTCATGAGAGTTTGTTTACTTTGTTGAAAAGGTAACTTTTTGATGGTACTCTTGTTGAATCTGGACATCACATAAGGTTACAAATCCGGGACAACAGCCCTCCACCGTGTTCTATCCTAACAACATGGGCTCCAAACTTTATACTGAAATTTACATTTCAATCCCACAATATTTAAGTATGTGCAAATAAGAATTGCAAATAGACCTTTTAGATCATCTTATTAGTACAGCATAACCATGATTAAAAGTCTAAATAATAGGGAGTCTCATTTAATTGGAATTATCTCCCTTTCCACTCATCACTGGCAGCTGGCATTGATAAGAATGAGATAAATATGAACAATACAAAGCCACCTCTGAGCTTTGTTTCTATATTTCTACACTGAGGTCATTCTTCATTGGCTGCTACATCTATAGCCTAGTACAATAAAACTGGAAGTAACTGATCAGAATAACACCCTCCTCATACACAGAAAGTCACTTAAACCAATCCCACATCCAAATCCAACTCTACAAACTAAGGCATGGGAAAAAAGAAGACTCACACATTTTAGAAAGCTTTCTGTCAATGAATTTTACGCTAACTGTTGTTAACTGCAAAAGGTTTTGAACTTATATTTCAATTTTATCTAAATTTGTTATTTATGGTATGGCAAAGACTACAAACCATTCAGACAAAGTATCATACACTAAAACTATCAAATACTCTTCTATGAAAAGTAAAAAAGATATGTAGCAATCAAGGTGGGCAAAATTCAAATTTGAGCCTCTTACAAATTTAATTTACCAGAAGAGAATATTAAGTGTGACATATTTAATGAATTCATTTGTTCAATAAATATTCATCAAACACCTATTATGTGCCAAATACTGTTCTAGGCTCTAAAGTTAATTCCAAAAGCATGGTGGCAGAAAGATGGCATAGCCAGCCCAATTGTAAGTCAAATAGATCAGACAGGTTGCATAGCCCACTGACCATATTTACTGGCCCCGCCAATCACAGTGTGGCTTGGAAACAGCATGCTGACTGAGGGACTTGGCAGTGTGTTACAGTTAGGATGCAGCAGAAATCAGCTTTATTGCCATCTATTTAAGAGGTAGTTTGAGAGGAACAATTGAGAAACACATAGTTTGCCAGCCACTAACACTTGCTGAGCGTACTTGGAGCATAGGGCATTTGGAGTGGGAAACTATGGGAAAAACAGGAGGCATGTATCCATGTTCGAATTTTAGATGCTACTTCATATAGCTTCTCTTCTGTTTTGCCTCTCCATTATTATATACAAGTATGTCTTGCTTAAGAAAATGCAATCAATAGGAAAAAAATCAGAGAGCCGTTCCATTAAAAATTAATCTACCTCACTGTTTCTTTAAGTTACATATATAAATTATATAAATATAAAACTATACATTATGTTACATATATATAAATGATGATCACAAAGTATATGATATAAATATGTGTATTTATACATAGAAAATGTACAATAAAATTCTGCATTTCCTGTGACTCTCATTTTTCAATACCACACATTACTTTTTTTCCAATTAGTGAAGGTGGTTTTGGACCATATTTATTGATTAATTTCAGACACATTAGCATTCAGCCTACTTGTATGTCAATGTGATAATTTTTTAAAGTGTTCTCGAAACTCTAGACTTGAACCATTAATGAGGAGACATAATTGGACTTTAGTAGCGAAGCCTTGTAAATGTCTTAGTTGAAGGTAGAGAAATGAATCTTACCTTACACCTTTAAATTCTATGAAAGGTTTGGGCGTGTCCTTATTAATTTCATTTTTTTTTTTTGCCTTTGAGCTCATTTCTAACTTCTTCTTACATGACATAAAAGACACAAACGGTCATTTGCTCAAACAGTTAAAGGCTCAAGAGTAATAAAATTAAATACTTCATGTGTTACAGGAATGACTGGCACCAAAATAGCACTGCATATGGTTCAGTTTACACTGACGGGACAGCAGAATCCTCAGCTTTTAGTATAAAGGCTTCAAATGAGACTATTTCCAAGGTTCCAGAAGATTCAAGATTTATCTTCTGTCACCTCTAGACCCTTTCAGAATTATAATGAGAAAGAAAAGTGCTGAAGATAATAAATAGAACTTATTTGTATATGGAGCTAGTTCTGCATCACAGATGACCAAAAAAGCAGAATAACCGTTTTCTGACAGGGCAATTTCCTGACAGGACATGTTGGCATACCTCACAGTCATTCCTTTGCAAATATTTAAAACTGTTTTTTGCTGTTCACAGAAATATAAAGCTACGTTTTCAAATGCCAATTCTGAAATCTTGTTCAAATCTTTGTAATAAAAGAGAATCAACATGTAACATGGATATAGTCTCAATCAACTCTATGAATCCTTCAAGACGCCACAGCTTCCCTGTTATGTACTGAAACAAATCCATGCCCCTTCACTTCACTTTTTAGGTTTTAGCAACTGCTTTCTTCTATGTTTCACCAACCTCCCTTTTTCATCAATCTTCAATAGTCTCTCTGCTTCAGCCATGTTATCTATCATGTTTGTCATTCAAATGATCTGACTTACCCTTGTCCGGCCTTTGTGTTAACCATATAATAAATGGGCCCTAAAGAGTTAAAAGGAAAAGAACAAAGCTTTTTTTCCCCAGTCTTCACAACCCCAGGGTATATATCCCCTTTGAGCCTGCCCTGTAGCTGAAGCAGTTCAAAAAGAGCAACCAAATTATGCACCTAAAAAGAGGACAGTTGCTTTGTTTCCCGGGGCATAGTCATTTCTGTGACACTCAGCCAGGGAGCCAGTCTTTTCCTTCTGAAATCATGTAGATCCTCAAAGGAAAATACATAATTCCACTGAGTAAAGAGTTATTTAAGAAGAAAACACCAGAATTATTCTCCATACTGTGGTGTAGGTTTTAATCTAGATTGAGAAAGAAGCATTAAAGGGTTAAACAAAGTATTAAGCAAAGTGGGCTCAGGGATAGGCAGCTGAAATGGATGAGTGTGCAGAGATGAGATATTTTCAGACTGAGAGCAAAAGGCCATGTAGCCTCAGAAGCAGCAAGGCTGAAGAATTGGGAAACTGACCTAGCTATTCCTGGATAAAGAGTGTCCATCAACAAGAGAGATGGTCAAAGGTAAAACCACACTGTGTAATATGTCTATAATTAGTGGTAACTGCGTATTGTTTTATAAAGTTAGTTTAAGAATCTATATAGAGAATTACTTCCATGCAATTTAGCCCTACTAGGTGAACCTCCCATTTGATAATGACTTGGTATCTAGGAAGCGACAAATTGTGACTGACTGTGGCTACCTATACTCGTGGCTAAATGAAGAGCAAAGGGGAGTTTTACAGAAATGAGGACTTCCTGAAGGTTGCATGAAGGTACAACTTCTATAGTGCATCACTGTAAATATCCTTCCTCCAATTTTCCACCTGTTTGGTTCTCTTCCCTTCTCCACAGTCGGCATCCAAACTTACCTGTGCAATATACATTTTTGCACATATCAGCCTAACTTAAAATTATTTGTATGTAGGGGTGTGCTATGTAAGTGTCTATATAAGGAAATATTGTCTCCCTTGTTGGAAACAAAATGCAGACAACCTGTGGATTTAGCACTGGGTAGAAAACTTCCTAGCTGATGAGGAACATAATAAATCAAGGTGACTGAGTGCCAAGGGAAGGTGAAATTCAGGGGCTGAGTCTTCCACCCCCAACAGCTTCTCCTTGTACCTTCTACTTTTAGTACTAGATCGTGGAAGATCTAAGTTGCATTAACTCAGGGGAGATGAAATTCCCTTAGCAGAGAATCTTAACCCATGGTCCATGGATGTAGAATGACTTCAAGCTTCCTGAAACCCTTGAAATACATGGCAGATACTGTGTGTGTGTGCATTTTTTTCTGCAAAGAAGATAGAGAGCTTTGACTAGACTCTCAAAGCATTTAGTAGTGTGCCCCCCTCTACCCCCTGCTGTGAAGAACCACTTCTCTGGGCATTGGGACGTGCTGAAGGATTTTCAGAAGAATGGTGTGATCTGATTTGTGTTTTTACAAAGATCACCGGTAACAATATGGAGGAGAGTCTGGAGTTCCCTTTTCATTAGAAGAAGAAACTTTAACACATAAAGTAAATACCCTATCTCCTTTAAATCTGTTACAGAGTGGCATCCCCCAAAATAAAGAATTTCCAACTTCAGTTTGGCACTCAATACTGTTTGGAAACCATTTTTTCAAATGAGAATATTGAAAGCATGGAGCACAGTGTGGACATCATGTACTAGGGCTGCACCTAATAATGTAGTGGAAAGAACATCGGTCATGAATTTATTTTTTAGCTCTGCTATCTACTCAAGCTATGTACTTCTATAAAATAGGGGTCATGACGATTATCACTACATCACAGGGTTATGACAAGGACTAAATACAAGCAATATGTGAACCCACTCAGCAGACTACTTGACACATAGTGGTCAATAATATTTATTGTCATTAATATTCCCACATCTCCATCTTCCGTCCTGCATCACCTGAGCTGCAGATATGTATGTACACTCCATCTTGGCCAGGTCAAAAACCTCCCTCATTACTCATCTGAAGCTCCTGACGCACACTTTGAGCAGACAACCTTCCCCTCCTTTATCCAAGACTCGAACTTCAACACTTGCCACTCCGTTTTGGAATTTACTTCCTGTCTCAGAGGAAGCAATGAACCCTTTCAAAGCCTTTCCTTCCACCTGAGATTCCTAAACATTCTCCAATAGAGCCTTATTCCAGTCATTATATTCAGTTGTACTCACTCTTCAAATCCTTGGATTTGGCGTCTTTCTCTAAGATTATTGAAACTGTTTACTCTAAGGCAGTAGATCCTCATCTGAATGCACATTGGAATTCCTTGAGATTTTTTTAATGCCTGGGTCCCACCACTGAAAATTCTGATTTAATTGGTCTGAAGAGCAGGGTTGGCACTGGGATTTGTAAAACTCCCTAGGTAATTTTAATGTCCAACCAAGGTAGAGAATCTCTGGTCTAAAGTCAGAAGTGACCTTTTAATTGCCTGTTTTATTGCTTTTTCTCAATTTTCATTCTATTTGTTGAAGTGTTTGACTATTTAGTCACATCTTCCCACTGGAAAGCCTCTTCCCTTAGCTTATGTGATACCCCTTCCCCTTGATTCTTCTCTGACATCTCAAGACCAACTCTTTTCTTCTGCCCACTCCTTTAAATTCAGATGTTTCTCAGGGTATGATACTTGGCTCTCTTTATTTCTGACTGTACATATTCTCACTGGATGATTTTTTTCTACTCTCACTACTTCAGGAACCATCTATTTCTAGATGATTACACACACACACACACACACACACACGCACAGTGACACCATTTCCTTGAACTTAAGATCTGAATTTGGAGCTATCTCTGCATACAGCAGTTGGATCTAATGTCAGACTGCCTGGGTTCCAATGCCAGTCCTATGACTTACTACCTCTGTAATATTGGGCAAGTTATTGAGCATCTCTGTGCCTCACTTTACTCATCTTTACAATGGGGATAATAATGATCCCAACCTCATAGCATATTGGGAAGATTAAATAACATAATCCATCTAAAGTGCCTTACTCAATGCCTAGTGCTTAATGAATGTTAGATATTTCACTTATAATCATCGTTATCATTCCCCAAAGAGAGTACATGTTTCTAGCTTCTAGACTCTCATAGTACTTTACCTACACCACTATTGCAACATCAATCATATTGCAGCACTGTAGCTGGTTTATACCTGCCTTCCTAAACGTACTCTGAATTCTTTGAGGGTAAAGATTGCTTCTTATTCATCTATATCTTCAGAGAACTTGGCACAGATAAGCAGAACACAGATAGGAAATAGGTTTCATCTCTCTTGCCAACTCTAATTGACTGACAATGTTTGCATGGAATGCTGTGATGATAAGGATGTGAGGCCGCAGTTGGGCTCAACAAGAAAGAGCACAACTGTTTGATCAGGGATGTCTGCCATAGGACAGGTAGAGAGAGCAGTGGCACAAGTGCCATTGATATCCCATACCAGTTTTAGACGCTATATAAATAATTATTTATTGATTAAATTTTCATGAACAAATTATATTGGCTGAAAGACATGAGCAAATTGGAGTTGTTGCTAAATAACTTACTTTTCTCTTAGAGTTTAATTTTTTGGGCAGTCATTATAGATTTTTATGCTAGAAACTTGTGACAACTAGAAGCATAACATGCTTACAGCAGAAAATTCATCACAGGTGATCAAATGCTGTTGAAATTTTCATTTCACAGGCTTTGCTACATTATATTACACCTGCCATCTGTGACATTTACCACGTAAATACAGATTCTGAGGTTGAGTTCTTTCAAGATTTTTGTAGGAACTGTTATCCAAACTGTTTAGACATAAGCCAACAATAGTTTATACTACTGCTAAGTGCTTGAAATAAGAGTCAAGAAATGTGCTTTTCAAATCTGGGCTTCTGTCTACACCTTGAACCCACAAGTGGCAATACTGTTTGAGCAGCTTCCGCTGTGGGATGAAGTGGCTTATTAGCCAGGGGCAATTAAGAGGAAAATAACAGTCACTTGTGCCCATTTATTTCAAGATGAACTGCATTCACCTAACAAAGTACCTGGAACAGTTGACACTAAATGAATGTTTGATGCATAAATGAGTAACTGAAAAAACGGATGGATGGATAGATGGATGACAGATAAGCTTTGCTCCCATGTAATCTTGGTAAATACAGATTGGCAGTTTTAGTTTTTTTCCACCAGATGGCGATAATGTGAGATTTAGGTTTAGGTTGTAATACAGAAAGCAGAAAACAACCAACCAAACAAAAACCATATTAGGAGAAAGAGAAGCCACAAAACAGAGGTTAAGAAGGGAGAAATGAAATGTCTGTGTCAGCTTCAGTATCTCAGGAGTCTACGATCTTCTGGGATTTGTAATAGGTCCTCCCTATACCTTTTTTTATGCATGGGTGACTTTCATTCATAATTACTTTTCAGTAAAACGGCTGTATTCAAAACTAATCTTACCTGTTATAAAAATTATAGGGCAATTCTCATAACTAAAATTATTATCCTTGATTTATATAACAATATTTTTTTTCATTTGTTTTTTACTAATTTCTTAGTTAACGGATGCCTCCCTTGGAAGTGAGGCTGCTTGGGAAGAGTTGCTAGCCTGTGTGCCTCCAGGAAATGTACCCCTGCTATTAGACCTACCAAAAGTCATATAAAGTAAGCTTGCCTAAGCCTCATTCATCCTATTAGCAAAGAATTGTGAATAATATTAGATTGGTGTCCATCTCTTAATTCGAAAGCTTTTGGAAAATAAGAAAACCAGTTTTAAAATCCAGCACTCTGTGTACATGGCGGAGGGGGGATTCTGCTTTCTTGGCAAATAAAGATAAGAATATGAAGATACTTTTAAATGGGATCAAGTATTTCCTCTTATTAATGTTTCCCCCCAACAAGCCCTGAATTGAATGACACAGTAACTTCCCTAAAAAGTGAAAAACAACAAACAGACTCAGGAATATTTCATTATAAATTACATAGCATATCATCTACCCTTTACTAAAGAAAATCAGAACAGAAAGCCTTTTTAAACCTCCTTGTAAACCCTTGGTCATCGGAACACAAAGAGGCTGACAAGTCTTTTAGGGAAGGAAATGAAGGGAAACTAACAATTACTGAGTCCCTAAAAACTTTCACACTTATGATCACAATTAATCCATATCACAACCTTATGATGTACATACGAGAGTCACAGACTTGATTTCCAAACCCAACTCTTACTACTTCTTAGCTGCAGAAACTGGAAAAGTATTTCTCTCCAAGCTTCAGTTACCTCATTGGTAAACTGGAGATAACATCTCATATCTCATAAGGCATGCATGAGCAGTAAATTTAAGCATCTAGCAGAGTCCTGGAAAAGAGCAGGTACTATTCAAGTTTTTTTATTATTATTATTACTACTTTTATCATTGTGATTATGGTGTTGATGATGATAATGATGAAGTCAACTTTGCAGTGAACTTTACAGGCTCAGAGGGCTGAAGTAACTTGCTTAAGGCTGCACAGCTGGTGAGCTTAAAAGGCATCTAGCACAGTGTCTGGAACTATAGCAGGTGCCCAATCAACACTATGTTATCTTTCTTCCTTCCTATCTTAAAACTCAATGATTTTCTAAGAATTTTACTCCTTAAAAATAATGTCAGGCTCACCTTTAGCTAGGTCGATGCAAGATGCTACCATGTATTTGTGAAAATCAACATTTTTTTTTACACATAGGTAGCAATATATGGACTAGAACAACAAAGAGGATTCCAGACTTCACAAAAAAGATGATCACGGGGCCCACAATTTTGCCTAATGTAGGTTAATTCATTTCTCTCCCAAAGAGGTACATATTTCCCTTCCTAGGCGTCTGTAAAGATCATGAAGTCAGTAGCAAGAAGACCCCAAGTTTCTAGACCTTCACCTCCTGGATATTTATACTTTACATAAGTCAATATAGCAAAGGATGGTGCTAGTTAAAATTTTAAATAGGTTGAAAACATGTTTATTTCAGTTCATGGATGATAGAATCAGGTTTTTGCCCTTGACTTTTTTCAGGTCTCACTCTACACATTCTACCTGGGTAATCTCATCCATCCCCAGGCATCTCCTACTATAAGAAACCTGTGAATTCAAATCTACTTATATCAACAGTCCAGATCGTTCCTGAACTCTAGGCACACATTAACAACTGCTTGACAGGAAAATCTACCAGGATGTCACCCAAGCAACTTAAACTTAACATGTTCAGAAAGAAACTCATTCTCTTCCCTTCCAAACCCACTCGTATTTTACTTCTCTTGGTAAATGGATCACCATCCTCCCAGTTTTCCAACCTTGAAATTTAGAGTCATCCTTGACTCTGTTATCTCTTTCAACCTCGACAAGTAATCAATTACTAAGTCTTATCAATTCTACCACACTAATACCTCTTGAATATGTTTCTTCACCTCTACTGATACAGCCAGAGCTTAGACATTCATCACCATTCTTAGCCTGGGCTATTTCAGTTCCTTCAGAGATTGTCTCCCTGCACCCAATTTTCCCCAATTGCAATCAATCGTCTATACTGCTGCTTACACAACTACAATTCGCTTCTACAATTATCATCCTAAAAATTATAATTCATCGTGAAATTCTCTATCACTTAAAAGCTTTTTGTAAAAAAAAAGTTTAAAGAAAAAAAGGAACTCCTAAATTGGGCATGCAAGACTTTTTGTCATCTGGCGCCAATGCACCTCACTCTTTTTATATTGAAATTTTCATCATGCTAGGCCTTTTCACAGTTTTATCCTTTGCACCTGCTAATCTACCCTCTTGAAATGTCCTTTTCCTAGTAAACTCTTATTCAAATGTCAAGACCTTGATCAAATATCACCTTTCTATGGACCCTGACTCACCCATGTACTTCCATAGCACTTTATCTGTAAAAGTACTTACTACATTTAATTGTAATGATTTGTTGGATGTCTATTTTCTCCACCACATTATGAGTTTCCTACAAGCAAAAACTATCATGGTCATCTCCATCCCCAGCATCTGACTGGAGGCCTAACACATAGCAAGTGCTAAATAAAAACTTAATGAGTAGAGACCACTTCAAGATGGCAGAGGAGTAAGAAGTGGAGATCACCTTCCTCCCCACATATACATCTACATGTGGAACATCTCCTACAGAACACCTACTGAATGCTGGCAGAAGACCGCAGACCTCCCAAAAGGCAAGAAACTCCCCACGTACCTGGGTAGGGCAAAAGAAAAAAGAAAAATCAGAGACAGAAGAATAGGGATGGGACCCGCACCAGTGGGAGGGAGCTGTGAAGGAGGAAAGATTTCCACACACTAGGAAGCCCGTTCGCGGGCGGAGACTGTGGGTGGCGGAGGGGGGAAGCTTCGGAGCCACGGAGGAGAGCGCAGCAACAGGGGAGCGGAGGGCAAAGCGGAGAGATTCCCGCACAGAGGATCAGGGCCGACCGGCACTCACCAGCCCGAGAGGCTTGTCTGCTCACCCGCTGGCGTGGGCGGGGCTGGGAGTTCAGGCTCGGGCTTCGGTCAGATGCCGGGAGAGGACTGGGGTTGCCTGCGTGAACACAGTCTCCAGGGGGTTAGTGCGCCACGGCTAGCCGGGAGGGAGTCCAGGAAAAAGTCTGGAGCTGCCGAAGAGACAAGAGATTTTCTCTTGCCTCTTTGTTTCCTGGTGCGCGAGGAGAGGGGATTAAGAGCGCCGCTTAAAGGAGCTCCAGAGACGGGCGCAAGCCGCGGCTATCAGCGCGGACCCCTGAGACGGGCATGAGACGCTAAGGCTGCTGCTGCCGCCACCAAGAAGCCTGTGTGCGAGCACAGGTCACTCTCCACACCTCCCCTCCCGGGAGCCTGTGCAGCCCGCCACTGCCAGGGTCCCGGGATCCGGGGACAACTTCCCCGGGAGAACACACGGCGTGCCTCAGGCTATTGCAAAGTCACACTGGCCTCTGCCGCCGCAGGCTCGCCACGCATTCCATACCCCTCCCTCCCCCGGTCTGAGTGAGCCAGAGCCCCCGAATCAGCCGCTCCTTTAACCCCCTCCTGGCTGGGCGAAGAACAGACCCCAGAGGGTGACCTACACGCAGAGGCGGGTCCAAATCCAAAGCTGAATCCCAGGAGCTGTGCGAACAAAGAAGAGAAAGGGAAATCTCTCCCAGCAGCCTCAGGAGCAGCGGATTAAATCCCCACAATCAACTTGAGGTACCCTGTATCTGTGGAATACCTGAATAGACAACAAATCATCCCAAAATTGAGGTGGTGGATTTTTGGAGCAACTGTAGACTTGGGGTTAGCTGTATCCAACTGACTAGTTTCTGATTTTTTTGTCTATCTTAGTATAGTTTTTAGCGCTTGTTATCATTGGTGGATTTGATTATTCGTTTGGTTGCTCTCTTCCCTTTTTTATCACTTTTTAAACTTTTTTGAAATTTTAATAATTTTTAAAATTTTAATTATTTTATTTTACTTATTTTTCTTTCTTTTTTTTTTTCTTCCTTTTCTTCTGAGCCATGTGGCTGACAGGGTCTTGGTGCTCCAGCCAGGCCTGAGACTCTGAGGTGGGAGAGCTGATTTCAGGACAATGGACCACGAGAGACCTCCTGGCCTCATGTAATATCAAGCAGCGAGAGCTCTCCCAGAGATCTTTGTCTCAACATTAAGACCCAGCTCCACTTAGCGACCAACAAGAGCCAGTGCTGGACACCCTATGCCAAACAACTAGCAAGACAGGAACACAACCCCACCCATTAGCAGAGAGGCTGCCTAAAATCATACTAAGGTCACAGACACCCCAAAACACACCACCGGACATGGTCCTGCCCACCAGAAAGACAAGATCCAGCCTCATACACCAGAACACAGGCACTAGTCCCCTCCACCAGGAAACCTACACAACCGACTGAACCAACTTTAGCCGCTGGGGACAGACACCAAAAACAACGGGAACTACGAACCTGCAGCCTGCGAAAAGGAGACCCCAAACACAGTAAGACAAGCAAAATGAAAAGACACAGAAACACACAGTAGATGAAGAAGGTAAAAACGCACCAGACCTAACAAATGAAGAGGAAATAGGCACTCCACCTGAAAAGGAATTCGGAATAATAATAGTAAAGATGATCCAAAATCTTGGAAATAGAATTGAGAAAATATAAGAAACGTTTAACAAGGACCTAGAAGAACTAAAGAGCAAACAAACAATGATGAACAACACAATAAATGAAAATAAAAACTCTCTAGAAGGGATCAATAGCAGAATAACTGAGGCAGAAGAACGGATAAGTGACTTGGAAGATAAAATAGTGGAAATAACTACTGCAGAGCAGAATAAAGAAAAAAGAATGAAAGGAACTGAGGACAGTCTCAGAGACCTCTGGGACAACATTAAACGCACCAACATTCGAATCATAGGGGTTCCAGAAGAAGAAGAGAAAAAGAAAGGGACTGAGAAAATATTTGAGGAGATTATAGTTGAAAACTTCCCTAATATGGGAAAGGAAATAGTCAATCAAGTCCAGGAAGTGCAGAGAGTCCCAAATAGGATAAATCCAAGGAGAAACACGCCAAGACAAATATTAATCAAACTATCAAAAATTAAATACAAAAAAAAAAATTGAAAGCAGCAAGGAAAAAACAACAAATGACATACAAGGGAATCCCCATAGGGTTAAGAGCTGATCTTTCAGCAGAAACTCTGCAAGCCAGAAGGGAGTGGCAGGATATATTTAAAGTGATGAAAGGGAAAAACCTACAACTAAGATTACTCTACCCATCAAGGATCTCATTCAGATTTGACAGAGAAATTAAAACCTTTACAGACAAGCAAAAACTAAGAGAGTTCAGCACCACCAAACCACCTTTATAGCAAATGCTAAACAAACTTCTCTAGGCAGGAAACACAAGAGAAGGAAAAGACCTACAATAACAAAACCAAAACAATTAAGACAATGGTAATAGGAACATACATGTCGATAACTACCTTAAACGTAAATGGATTAAATGCTCCAACCAAAAGACATAAACTGGCTGAATGGATACAGAAACAACACCCATATATATGCTGTCTATAAGAGACTCACTTCAGACCTAGGGACACATACCGACTGAAAGTGAGGGGATGGAAAAAGATATTCCATGCAAACGGAAATCAAAAGAAAGCTGGAGTAGCAATTCTCATATCAGACAAAATAGACTTTAAAATAAAGACTATTACAAGAGACAAAGAAGGACACTACATAATGATCAAGGTATCAATCCAAGAAGAAGATATAACAACTGTAAATATTTATGCACCCAACACAGGAGCACCTCAATACATAAGGCAAATACTAACAGCCATAAAAGGGGAAATCGATAGTAACACAATCATAGTAGGGGATTTCACACTCCACTTTCACCAATGGACACATCATCCAAAATGAAAATAAATAAGGAAACACAAGCTTTAAATGATACATTAAACAAAATGGACGTAATTGAGATTTATAGGACATTCCATCCACAAACAACAGAATACACTTTCTTCTCAAGTGCTCATGGAACATTCTCCAGGATAGATCATATCTTGGGTCACAAATCAAGCTTTGGTGAATTTAAAAACATCGAAATCATATCAAGTATCTTTTCCAACCACAAGGTCATGAGACTAGATGTCAATTACAGGAAAAAAACTGGAAAAAATAAAAACACATGGAGGCTAAACAGTATGCTACTAAATAACCAAAAGATCACTGAAGAAATCAAAGAGGAAATCAAAAAATACCTAGAAACAAATGACAGTGAAAACACGATCACCCAAAACCTATGGGATGCAGCAATAGCACTTCTAAGAGGGAACTTTATCACAATACAATTCTACCTTAAGAAACAGGAAACATCTCAAATGAACAACCTAGGTTTGCACCTAAAGCAATTAGAGAAAGAAGAACAAAAAAACCCCAAAGTTCACAGAAGGAAATAAATCATAAAGATCCGATCAGAAATAAATGAAAAAGAAATGAAGGAAACAACAGCAAAGATCAAAAAAACTAAAAGCTGTTTCTTTGAGAATACGATAAACCACTAGCCAGACTCATCAAGAAAAAAAGGGAGAAGACTCAAATCAATAGAATTAGAAATGAAAAAAGAGAAGTAACAACTGACACTGCAGAAATAAAAAGGATCATGAGGGATTAGTACAAGTAACTATATGCCAATATAATGGACAACCTGGAAGAAATGGACAAATTCTTAGAAAAGTACAGCCTTCCAAGACTGGACCAAGAAGAAATAGAAAATATAAACAGACCAATCACAAGCACTGAAATTGAAACTGTGATTAAATATCTTCCAACAAACAAAAGCCCAGGACCAGATGGATTCACAGGCGAATTCTATCAAACATTGAGAAAGGAGCTAATACCTATCCTTCTCAAACTCTTCCAAAATATAGCAGAGGGAGGAATACTCCCAAACTCATTCTACGAGGCCACCAACACCATGATACCAAAACCAGACAAAGATGTCACCAAAAAGGAAAACTAGAGGCAAATATCACTGATGAACATAGATGCAAAAATCCTCAACAAGGAGCCTGTGCTCCACAACGGGAGAGGGCACAACAGTGAGAGGCCCACATACCGCAAAAAAAAAAAAAAAAAAAAAAACTTCAACAAGATGCTAGCAAACAGAATCCACCAGCACATTAAAAGGATCATACACCATGATCAAGTGCGGTTTATCCCAGGAATGCAAGGATTCTTCAATATATGCAAATCAATCAAAGTGATATACCATATTAACAAACTGAAGAATAAAAACCATAAACTAATCCCAATAGATGCAGAAAAAGCTTTTGACAAAATTCAACTCCCAAATATGATAAAAACCCTCCAGAAAGTAGGCATATAGGGAACACACCTCAACATAATAAAGGCCATATATGACAAACCCACAGCCAATATCGTTCTCAGTGGTGAAAAACTGAAACCATTTACTCTAAGATCAGGAACAAGACAAGGTTGCCTGCCCACTCTCACCACAATTATTCAACATAGTTTTGGAAGTTTTAGCCACAGCAACCAGAGAAGAAAAAGAAATAAAAGGAATCCAAATCAGAAAAGAAGTACAACTGCCACTGTTTGCAGATGAAAGATACTATACATAGAGAATCCTAAAGCTGCCACCAGAAAACTACTAGAGCTAATCAATGAATTTGGTAAAGTCACAGGATACAAAATTAATGCACAGAAATTTCTTGCATTCCTATACACTAATGATGAAAAATCTGAAAATGAAATTAAGGAAACACTCCCATTTTCCACTGCAACAAAAAGAATAAAATACCTAGGAATAAACCTACCTAAGGAGACAAAAGACCTGTATGCAGAAAACTATAAGACACTGATGAAAGAAATTAAAGATGATACAAACACATGGAGAGATATACCATGTTCTTGGATTGGAAGAATCAACATTGTGAAAATGACTATACTACCCAAAGCAATTTACAGATTCAGTGCAATCCCTATCAAACTACCAATGGCATTTTTCACAGAACCAGAAGAAAAAAAATTCACAATTTGTATGGAAGCACCAAAGACCCCAAATAGCCAAAGCAATCTTGAGAAAGAAAAACGGAGCTGGAGGAATCAGGCTCCTTGACTTCAGACTATACTACAAAGCTCCAGTAATCAAGACAGTATGGTACTGGCACAAAAACAGAAATATAGATCAATGGAACAAGGTAGAAAGCCCAGAGATAAACCCATGTACTTATGGTTACCTTATCTTTGATAAAGGAGGCAAGACTATACAATGGAGAAAAGACAGCCTCTTCAATATGTGGTGCTGGGAAAAACTGGATAGCTACATGTAAAAGAATGAAATTAGAACACTCCCTAACACCATACACAAAAATAAACTGAAAATGGATTAAAGATCTAAATGGAAGGCCAGACAATATAAAACTCTTAGAGGAAAACATAAGCAGAACACTCTATGACATAAATCACAGCAAGATCCTTTTTGACCCACCTCCTAGAGAAATGGAAATAAAAACAAAAATAAACAAATGGGACCTAATGAAACTTAAAAGCTTTTACACTGCAAAGGAAACCATAAACAAGATAAAAACACAACCTTCAGAATGGGAGAAAATATTTGCAAATGAAGCAACTGACAAAGGATTAACCTCCAAAATTTACAAACAGCTCATGCAGCTCAATATCAAAAAAACAAACAACCCAATCCAAAAATGGGCAAAAGACCTAAATACGCATTTCTCCAAAGAAGATATACAGATCCCCAACAGACACATGAACGGATGCTCAACATCATTAATCATTAGAGAAATGCAAATCAAAAGTACAATGAGGCATCACCTCACACCGGTCAGAACAGCCGTCATCAAAAAGTGTACAAACAATAAATGCTGGTCGGGGTGTGGAGAAAAGGGTACGCTCTTGCACTATTGGTGGGAATGTAAATTGATACAGCTACTATGGAGAACAGTGTGGAGGTTCCTTAAAAATCTAAAAATAGAACTACCATATGACCCAGCAATCCCACTACTGGGCATATACCCTGAGAAAACCATAATTCAAAAAGAGTCATGTATCACAATGTTCATTGCAGCCTTATTTACAGTAGCCAGGTCGTGGAAGCAACCTAAGTGTCCATCGACAGATGAATGGATAAAGAAGATGTGGCACATATATACAATGGAATATTACTCAGCCATAAAAAGAAACGAAATTGAGTTATCTGTAGTGAGATGGATGGACCTAGAGTCTGTCATTCAGAGTGAAGTACGTCAGAGAGAGAAAAACAAATACCGTATGCTAACACATATATATGGATCTAAAAGAAAAAAAATGGTTCTGAAGAACCTAGGGGCAGGACAGGAATGAAGATGGAGATGTAGAGAATGGAGTTGAGGACACAGGGATGGGGAAGGATAAGCTGGGACAAAGTGAGAGTGTGGCATGGACATGTATACACTACCAAATGTAAAATAGATAGCTAGTGGGAAGCAGCTGCATAGCACAGGGAGATCAGCTCGGTGCTTTGTGTCCACCTAGACGGGTGGGATGGGGAGGGTGGGAGGGAGACACAAGAGGGAGGAGAAATGGGGATATATGTATACATATAGCTGATTCACTGTGTTATACCGCAGCAACTAACACAACATTGTAAAGCAATTATACTCCAATAAAGATGTTAAAAAATAAACTTATTGAATAATAATAGGTTATTAAAATGAAATTAGGGTGACATCTTTAAAGACAAACTTCTCTTGTCTCAGAATTCATTTTGATCACAATGCAGAGAGACAAAATCCGAGGCTGGCTAGTTCTTTATATTGACTTAATATAAAATTGCTTATACTTTTAGAACAAACTGTCACCAGAAATACATTCTTATTTAAATTCACAACATTATTAGGTCAGGCACTCTACACTCCAATTCCATAAGCCACAAGTCACAATTGTAAGTTCATATTCTGTAAAGACAAACTTAATAGAAAAATATTTTAATGGTAACTACACATTTCTTAAAGTATAATAGAACACCCCACCAAAAATTCCCATAAGACATTTTCCAATTTCCAGTTACGCAGAAGAATAAAATTACTCATAACAAAGTTTCAGTCTTTAGCTGAATAAATAGGGAAGATTAAAATGAATTACTTGAAAAGACAGATATAAGACCTTTAGCAAGTATGTTAAGAGCTAAAGAATGAGTAACATAGTTAATATAAACATTTAGTGCATATCTAAATGTTGGTATGAATATCTTAAATCTTTGGCTCCATTTAAAGTTTTTCTAACATAAGGTTCCAATACTAATTAGAATACAGCAATTTTCATTTGTAATAACCACACTTTACATGATCTTTGGTGATCCCAGAGAATTTGCCTTTCTAACAAGTCTGTGGGTGATGCTGTTCCTGCTGGTCCAAGGTCCATGCTTTGAGAACCACTGATCTAGATAATAAAATTATTTTTTTTTTAAATCTCAACACAGACTTATTCTTTTTTAAAAAAAGTAACCTGTGCCAATGTCAGTATCTTTTTTTTTCCTGTGTAGTTAAAATAGTCTAATACCACGTATCTATCAATTGAAAAGAAATAAGGAAATAATATTTCTATCTGTTTTCTATTTATTAGAAACTGTCTTGTCAATCCATAATTGAAAAACCAAGGCTGTCCAAAGGATATGCCCCACATTACGGCTGTGGTAGGAAGGGTTCCAACCAATTCTTACCTTCCCTTAGGACTGTGTTGCACAAGGTTTCAGCATTCTGTGGACAAACTTTCTGGACCTTTGCTTGGTAGTCCCCACTAACCTTTTTAAAGCTCTTTTAGATGCCAAATATTTATTTGAGACTTTTGTCCCATATAGGCAATGGCTTGAAAAGCACTTAGCTGTTTACTTTTCATCTTACTATAAATTATTTATCCTTCAGTCTGTAAATGGCTATTTGTAGGATTAGACAAATTTTGAATGCTCTGATAAGAGGATTGTTGCATCCAAATTCATGCACAATCCGACAACCTCAGCTGGATTGGCATATGAAACAGATTCACTAAGCATATGTAAGTAGCGCAAATTATTAACCAGTTAACATTAGCAAATTTGTTTTTGAAACTTATGTTTATGCATACAAGCATTCCCTAATGAGAAATAATATTAACTATAAAAATCCAATAAAAACATACCTTGAGTAGATTTCTCTACTTCTTTCCTCTTCCTACTCTGGCTATTGTAATTCATCCTCAGCTCTTGGTTATACTCATGCAGAGTTTCTCTGGAGTTGTATGACTGTCTTGGTTTTCTTCCATCTTCACTCTCATCGGAAGAACTAGTATAAGCTAGGTCCATTTCATGCTTGACTTTTGACAGAGGCTGATAGGGTTTGCAGTCTGTTTGCTCCATCTCTGATTAAGCAAGCTCAGTTTCATGAAAAAAGGAACTCCTTTAATGTAAGCAGTCCTGAAAGAAAGAGGGAAAAACACAAGCCATCTTAGATTTGTCCTTTTGCGAGAAAATGCATCTGGCCAATTCACAATTGGTCCTGATAATACTGTCAAAGGAGGGGAGCAAAAGACAAACTAGATGACATGAAGCTAGCCGGAGGCAATAATAACACTGTGTTACACGCATACCTTGCCAAGCAGTTAGGATTAAGCTGGAGGTAGCAGTATTAGAAAATACTCAAGGTGAAAGAGAGTCTTCAAAAATATTTGTATTGGAAGGCAAATAAAGGACAGCGTTTTTCTATGGTGTGTGCATGTGTTTAATGTTAAAGTCTGTGGTCAGATTAAAAAAACATTATAAGATTTGAAAGTGGCCAGAAGTACAAATATTAACCCAGCACATCCTACATCTGAAATGAAAACTGGTAAGAGAACTACATTCAGAAAAAAACACATACTTGCCTCTGGTTTAATACTGCATTTAAGAAAGGGGCTCTGAGGAAGAGAATGATTCTGAGTTAGAGAGGCTCATGAAATAAAGTGTCCTTAAGGGGGACTGAGCTCTATGTGTTCATACAGTGGCTTCTGCGCCTCAGGCTTGCAGAGCATTTTTAATGAGTTAGGTGGTGGTAAATTTTTGTTCTTCATAGTACCGAGAGGATATAAACAACACTTCTGGTGAGTATACTGGTGTAGGAACAGCAGGATCTAAATTGGGTTTAGAAATAGAGATTTAACACTTCATGATAAATCACTGAAAGAACCCCCCTTCCCCACAGAATGCTGAGCTAGGAGCCACTAAGGCTCTTAAGACCCATAGAGGCATTATCCACCTTACTTAGCACAGAGTGGTCAGAGAAGATCAAATGCCACCTGAGCTGTCAAAGTCTTCTGAAAAGTTTAAAGTCCTGTCAAAATGTTCTTATTTTCATTCTCATTTTCATCCACTGTTGTAACTCTGCAACTTGGTCCTTTCATACAATGTTAAAGAAACCTAGCTTGAAACCAAATAATGCCATGATTTTATTTTGCAGTGAAAATGACTCCCTTATTTTTCTTCAGCTCTTCACCATATGCATTGTCAAAGAAATCTTCAGGCATCTAGGCAGTGGCTCCTTTATCATGTACAGTATCTCACTTTTTGGAATTTCTATTGCATGTACAGCAAAAAGAACACTGAAATCACTCAATAAAGCTTATCAATTGACTGATATGCATTCAATGGTACATAATGCTTCATAGTATGAGCAACGTTTCACTAGTTGAAGCCTTAGTTCCCTAACCAGGTCCTTGAAGGCAGACTCTGAGTCTTATTCCTCTTTATGTCCCCCATACCACTTAGCACTACTCTAGGCACATACATAGTAAAAACTATTTAACTCCTGAATCTACAAATTCCATTAAGTGGCCCACGGAGACACCTAGCTTGGTTGAATTGACAGCAGAGTTGAGCATCCTTGGAGAGAAAGCAGATAAAGTATTATAAATGAATATATACTGATGATTCAATAATAATCTAAGCTCATACCATCTGACGGCTTCACATACTGACTATACACTCACAGTCCCCCAATCTGTAGCTCCAGCATAGGTCCCTCCCCTGAGCCATAGACTTGAATATCCAACTGCTTACTCAATGTCTCTACTTGGATATCTAAAAGGTATCTCAAACTTACTATGTTCAAAACTGCTTCCCTTCCCAAAACTGCTCCTTTCATAGTCTTCTCCACCTTGGTAAATGGCAACTTCATTCTTCTGTTTGCTGAGGCCACACTACTTGAAGTCATCCTTGATTCCTGTCTTTCACATCCCACATGCAATCCATCAGTTCATCCTGTAGATGTTACCTTTGAAATATATCCAGAATCCAACAACGTGTCTCCACTTCCCTACTACCACACCAGGATTATTGCAATAGCCTCCTAATTGATCCGCTGCTACACCATCAGTCCCTTATAGCAAGTTCCCCACACTCCAGCCAGAATGAAGCTTTTAAATCTAAGTCATAGCATGTCTCTTCTTGGCTCAAAAGTAGCAATGGCACCCTATTTCCTTTAAAATAAAAGCTGAAATCCTTACAATGACCTAGGTGGACCCCTACAGTGTCCACCTCTCCCTCCCCTAACGTCTCCAAACTCATCCTCTGATATTTCCCCCATCTCATGCACTCTAGATGTACTATCCTTCTTGCTGTTTCCAAAAATACCAGGCACGATTCCACCTCAGGGCCTTTGCAACCTCTCATTGTAAACCACTGAAAAGTGTCATTTCTCATCCTCCTTCCTGTCTTTCATAGCACTTGTCACTAAATGATATACTGTATATTTTGTTTATTGTCTGCCACCTGTCTCTCCCCTCTGAAATGCAACCTCTATGAAGGTAGATATTTTTATCTGTTCTATTCATTCCTATATCCCCAAAATGAGCACAGTGCCTTGCATATAGTAGACCTTTGCTCAATACCTGTTAAGTGAAATGAATAAACCATTGCCAAGACTCACAAGAGGGGCCAGGGAGAATATAGAAATGAATAGGCCATAGTCTCTGCCCCCAAGGAACTCACAGTTGTTATGTAATATAAGTGATAAATAAACAACTCTACTACAAAGCATAATGAAATGACTCAAAAAAAAGACAAAGTAATGTTTGAGCACCAAAGATGAAGATATTGGGAAAGGACTGCTTATTTGTTCATCACCAACACCATCACCACAACCACTGAAATTCCATTGAGCATCTAAAGCCAATTTTAATCTCTCTCTTCTTAGGTTCCCATAGCATATTCTTCAGAAAGTAAACAGTTGCCTGGATTTTAGACCTTGACTTAGCTACAAACAGTGCAAAGTGAGAAATGTACCAATAGCAGACTTCCCCAGATGCATTGTTGCAGCTGAAGATTGGACTTTCACCCAGAAAAGGAGGCATCAGTAAAATTCACGCCACTTCATTTTAACCAACACATACAGTTCTTTGTTCATTAAAGACTGAAAGTTTACTGAGCAGGGCTGGAGAGCTATTTTCCACATAAGGTCATTGATAATGCAAAAATATCAATCAAGGACCTTATAATTAAAAAAACCAATAACATGCTTGATAAAATGTTATAATAAGGAGATAAATAGATATTATTTTATTTTCTAAAGCACACTTCCGATCTCTCACTTGCTCTTTCAGTAAAATCTTTGGTTCACTCTGCTTGGGATTAACATAGCAGAGGTATGGCCAAAATAATGCTCCCTCTTAAGCCTCAGCTGGTTATAAATTTATACCACTCGAACCTAACAAGTTAAATTTAAAAATGAAAAACATCTCACTTCTAATGCCTAACGTTGTGTTTTGGTTACTATGATTTATCATGTTAAAATCACCTGTATTTTTATATATGAAAATCTAGACATTCTTCTTTCCCTCAGTATGTGTACTTGCAACATGAAAGTGAGATGAGAAGAGAGAGAGATTCCTATAGCCATTCTGAACCATTCTTGAAGTTCTAATCACAGCTATTCACAGCTATAATCAGAGTGTCCGTTGGAAACAATCTTACATCACAAATTGGTAAAAACCAAGAGAAAATAATCTTTCCCTGTTCCCTGACCCTCAACCACAATTTCTCATGTTAAAATCTGCGTCAGTGGACAGAGATGGCAGAAGATATACTCCAGCTCTCTTCAGACACGTGATACGGAGGCACACATAATCATGTGCCTAGAGCTGTGAAAGTATACAACTGTGAGATTTAACAAGGTCTTGAGAGACAGAGCTTGATGTTACTCAAAACTAATTCACCTTTTGAAAATAAAAAAGTGGTAAAACATTAAGAAAGAGATTAATATTTTAAATGTAACGAAGTTTGAAAGCACAATAATTCTGAAAAGATGCTGTTCTAAATACTCTAAGGTAAAGAATAGGTTCATATCTGCTTAACTGACGTTTTCATTCAGTGCCTGGAGGTCCACTGACAAGCCAATGTCATTTAGACATGATGATGACATTATCAACTCGTAGAAAAACCAAAGGTACATATAATGCAATTCACATCAAAATAATTTTTTATTTCTCTATTATTTTGACAATGATAAACTTTTTTAAAAAAAGCAATTGTGTAGGTAAACGCATGCTGCTAATGTAACAGTAGAAAACAAAGAAGTCAATTATCTTTGCTACTGCAGAAGATCCATTCAGATAGATCACATAGTATAAATTTAAATGTCACCACCTGTGGTTTACCCTTGTGTTTTCCACTTTCTACTTGCTAACAAGATAAACTCCAAGGTGACTTCAGAGGAGACCCAAGGAGGTTTTATGTTTATTTCTTTAGTCACATAAGGCTATGGACAGACAATTTGGTATGGGGAAATCACTGGCCTTGGAATGGCAGGATTATCACAACAAAAGCAGCAGCTGCCCCAGCAGCAGCTAACTCACGGCAGTTACCAGGTATCAGGCCTACCAGACACTGTTGTAAATGCTTTTCATATATTACCTCTTTTCATTCTTATAGCACCCTATGAGGTAGGTACTACTTTTATACCCATTTTATAAAGAAAACTAAGGAACAGAACAGTTAGGTGACTTGCCCAAGGTCACACAGCTAGTAAGCAGAAGAGCTGAGATTTCAATTCATACAATCTGTCTCCAAAGGACACACTCTTGATCACTATTCCACTTTGTCTTTCAGAAGAATACCTGGAATAGTGGCCTAAGGTACATCATCTTCCCTCTCTCGGGGCCTCTAGTTTACCTAAATATAAAAGGAGATTAGATTATCTCAAAGAGCTCTTCCAGCTCTAAAATCCCATGATTGTATATGAAATTGAAGGGAAGCTTAAATTGATTGCCCCCCCAAATGGTGGGTATGTTCAAAGCCAAGTTTACATTATTTATCATTCCTCCTCCTATCAGCTTGCCTTCCTTCCTTTCCCCTCCCTTTTCCCAACCCTTCATACTCATTCCAATCTATTATAGGGTAGTTTAAGTAAAATACTGCTTTTGAATCCGTGGGTCTGTGTATACATCTATTCATTGAGGATAACCTCTCTTCCTCTTCCTCCATTCCTGTTACTTTCTTTCCATATCTTGTTCTTTATCATATATGGCTGCCCTCTCAAATCGGAAAACAGACTTGTCCTACTCATAGCAACTGTTGGGGCTTTCACCAAAAAGGCTCACTCCACCCTAGAAAAAAAATTAAAGGGTACAGAGCATATTGCCCAAGGAAAACAGGCCTTCAGAGCACACCAGACAAGACCAAATGAGGCCACCAAGTACCTGGAGAACAGCTAGCAAAAGGGGGATCGTACTCTTTGGAATTATTACAATAATTTTCCTTAATAAGGACCTTTTATTTTGATGCAGATTGACTGACTCAGAAGACATTGGACTTCGGAAGTAAATGTGAATTCTTCGCTGATTCTTCTCTCACCTGTCTTTGTTTTTCTTAAGCAAACATTTAAGTAGTGAACTGTTGGGGGGCGGGGGGAAGCTTTAAAAGTAACATAATCACTTGCATCTTTGCAAAATTGAGGGAGAAATCTCCCCCATAATCCTACCAGCCTGTAAGAGTGACTGCTGTCATTCTGGCCCATTTCCTTACAGTCATAATATACACATATATTTTTTTCATGTTGTTTCCTTCACAGTAGATGTTTTTTGCATGTTTCTGTAGAATTTGTGTAACCATCATTTTTAATAGCAGTGTAGTGTGGATGTACTGTAATTTACACACCCATTCCCCTATTATTGGGCATTTATATTCTTCCCTTTCTATTTACAAGTATTCTAACTGGAGTCAAATAAAAATAACATGAACATCTTTGATATTTTTTATTATTTCCTTAGGGTAGATTCCAAGAAGTTGAATTAATGAGTCAAAAGGTTTGGAGGATTATAATGATTTACCCTGCTATTAGCAATGTATGGGAACACTCTCCTTTCGCTCTACCCTTGTCAACTTTGAGTATTACTTTTTAATGTCTACTTGAAATAAGTAAATTAAAGGTATCCACTTTTACTTTGCATTTCCTTGATTATTAGTGATGTTGAATATTTCCTCTGCATGTGTTTGCTAGTTCTTTATCCTCTTTTGTGAACTATTTATGGCTTTTGTGCATTTATCTACTGGGGTCCTTAGTGAGTTTTAAAAATTAAACTATATTGGTACAATACGGCAAATAAATTAAGCCTTTATAATATTTGCTGAAACTGCCTTTCACAGTTTGTTGTTTGCCCTTTTTATTTTTGTCCTTTTTAGATGAATGAACTTTATACTAAAAGGAAAGCATGATCACTGGCTGGACATAAATCAGTTGCTTTAGATGCTTTAGAAAAATATGACAAACTTGATAAAACCAAGAGGCTTTCTGAAGACAATTTGTTAGTATCTAACTACCCAGCAGCTGTTTGATTGACTTCATTTACTCATACACCAAATAAATTGTAGTCTGACTGAATTCTATTATTTAAAAAACAAGAAAACCTATCAATATGTGTATGATGAGAGCCTAGATAGGTACATAAAGCCTAAAGCACTAGTTTGCTTTGTTATGGATTTGGCCAGGTATTATGGTGTCTCATGGATACTGCTATAACATTTTAGTAAATAAAAAGAGAAATAAATCATCATTTTTCAGGAGATAGGCTGAGAATTTTATGTACTGCATATGGGGCTTCTTATCCAGGAAATGATACCTTTAGAAGTAGACTGCTTTTGTGGTACATAGATATCCCATTATATCAAAGAGATAACACTCAAGAGTTGAAATGAAATTCTGTTTACCGCATTGGTTCACATGAGTTTGTTTAACCTAATTGTTCTATTAGTGCTTTTAAAGTCTTACAATGGAAGCATGAAAGGTCCCTCCTGGAAAAATATTCCTCTAAAACTGATGTGACTCAGTTGTGAGAACAGCTGCAGTGGATTTCCTCCCAGTGCCTCGGCAGGCTCTTTAGGCCATTTTGAAAAAGAAAAATGGAAGTCATTTAATTCCACAACTAAATAGTGATGATTAATCTCACATCTCTTTCTGTAGATGCTCTGTTTTCTTCTGGCTTCTTGTGTCTATTTTTTCTCATTATTTTTGGATAAAAACTCTAAACACTTTTATGGATATGGATGCTAGATCGCATGAGACAAGCAGGGAGAGAGAAGAATTAGTAAATGGCAAAGTTGGTGTTGTTGCCAGACTCCACAAAACACTCTAATCTGGAAAATGATTTTAAAAGGAAAACATCTAGAATTCTAGACCAATTATTTTAGACACTCTAATTTCGTATTCCCCATTGCTGCTTAGGGAATTTGGACTCCAAAACTCACACACAGACACACACACACAGACGTTTGGTCAAAGTTCTTGGGAACTGGAACAATATATATCATAATTTTAAAGATTTATTGAGTATTTCATAATATCCCATTAGATAAATGGCAACAGCTTACCACATGCCAAAATGAAGGCCCAGAATCTCTGGTTCATATTTCAAATTTGTTGAGGCAGGGATTTTTTAAAAACTGTGTACAAATACCTAGCACATCTCTATACCTTAGTAATTTGAAAATAATAATACATTTCTGAGTTGCAGTGACATCTATCTGCATCACATCATCCCTCTTTTGGAACTCCAACAACTACCTAAAGTAATTTCAAATTATCTTTCTCTTATAACTTCTCAATATCCTTTGTGGCAGATTATGTAAATCAGCTAAACACTTAATATGGGGAACACTCTTCAAAAAAACTGTATGTATACAGGTAACTCAATGTATAAAAGTCTTCTCACTCTTTGGAGAAGAACAATAGCTGCTTATTTCCCCAAATAAACAATTACAGTCGATTCATTTTTCTTACAATGAAATCCACTGGGGTGTTGTAAATTTCATAGTAATTTTAGCATTAACACACTTATCCAAAATGTAGCATCAAATTTAACACAGTATCTTGAAAAGTAATAGGCTTTAAATATGACACTGAACAACCAGAGATATCACTTTCTTCCATAGTTTGCAAATAGCAAATACTAATCATAGCCTTCTGTTGCCATCCATCTTCTACATTAGTTCAGTGAAATTCGCACTTTATCAGTAACCCTCTCAAGTTTCATGTAAAACAATTGGGAGCAGAAACATTTTCACTACTTACTGCTTGAACTTCAATTTCAATTATGTTAAATATTAGGTGGAAAAGAAGCTAATCAAATTAACATAACATATGCTACAAAGATGTAGACCCTTTAGTGACTTAATTGTAGAGGTGGATACAGGGGTTAATAATGATTGCTGAGTTTTGCACCAAGTATTTTGCTCCTTTGGGCAAATGCTAACTATGTTAAAGGCAGCAGGCTGTATTAGAAAGAGCCCCATGAGAGAATCTTAAAATGTGTGTTCCAGACCCAGCTTTATGACAAAGTAGTGTACCACTATTTTCTTTTCTGTAAAGTGGGGAAAATACCTAATATCATTAATCCTATGAGCCTCACAGGGCTGTTAACGGCTAGCACATGAAAATAATATGATTGAAAGTTGTAAAAAACAAGTACCAGAGGAAAGCCTGTAGTATAAGTTCAAGTTTTCGGCTTGCTTAAATAATAATTCTTCCTCTTCTTCTTCCCCCTCTTCTTCTCCTTCTTCTTCTTCTTCCTTCTTCTCCTCCCCCTCCTCCTCCTTATTATTATTATTATCAGAAGTAAAAGGACTAAAAAGAAGATCCAGGAACTCTTTTAAGCAATATACATCCATGATTGCATTTAATCCTCAAAATTTTCATAATGAGATATGTTTTCCTCATTGACAGATAAAGAAACAGAAGCACTGAAAGGTTAAGTAATTTCACCAAGATCACACAGCTAGTGAAGCTAGAATTCAAATCCAAAATGTCCAGCTCCATAGCCTGTACTCTTAATCTCTTTGCTATGAGGGTCACAGATTCTTCGAAATAAGATTCAGATGAAGGTGCTGGAACCAGAGTGGGAAACTCAGGCAAGATTTTAGTTTGCAGTTTAGCAGCTTAGGAGACTAAGTGGCTTCTAGATCCTACAAATCATCTGAAAAAGGTATTGCATATGTAACAAAGAGAATAAGCTTCATGGACAAGGATGACATAAAGATGCCCAGGAAAGGAGGAATTTAGATCTAAGTGGAAGGGTCCTACAATACCATGAGTGATACCAGTAAACCTATAAAAACATGGCTGTTCTGCAAACGCTATTGGGTATAAATCTCCAACACAATTTCTCCTGCCTACCACATTTTGCCTTTACTAGACACCCAGATGAAAGAGGCCTAGAACAGGCTTGGTGTTGCTGGGTCAACGTGTGATCAGTTTGATACAGATTTCTGCACCATTCCAGGCCACAAGCCAGAAGTTTACTAGACTTCCTCAGCCTCCCTACCAACAAATGCTCAGTAAGAACAGAGCACAGATTGAGTTGTAATTTTCACCTTTGTGATTCCCTCTTCTAATATCTAAGGTTCCATATTTACCTACAGGGAGTAGTACAATGTAATTCCAATTGGGTTGCTACCACAGAGAGTGGGGTTGATATAATATAGCAGAAAGGGCACTGAACTTGGAGTCAGAAAGTCTGAGTTTGGGCCCATCTTGTGTCACTTACTGTATGGCATCGGATAAATCAGCTAACCTCTTCTCCTTTTTGCATAATAAAGGCTAAACAACCTTCCTCCCCCAGAGTGCTGACAGATGACCCCAATAAAATATATGAAATATATGAAAGCCCCATGTAAACTGCAAAACAATTTATACAGTTATGATTATTAATTAATGACTTTTGCAACTGTAAATGTAGCAATCCTAGGTTATCTATTGTTTTGAAAAAATAATATTCAGGGAGTCAATCGTTACTGATCTTTTTGTTTTGTTTCTGTTGTTGGTTTACTATTTCTTTTTTAAACTGCTTTATTTAGATATATAATTTATATAACATTTATAGAGTTCATTTATAGAGTTGTGAAACCATCACCACCATCCAGTTTTTAAACATTTCCATCATCCTAAAAATAATCCCTAAATCCATCAAGCAGTCACTTCCAATTCAACCTCCCCCCCAGCACCTGGCAACTACTAATACACTTTCTGTCTATGGATTTGCCTATTCTGGACATTTTCTATAAATGGAATCACACAATATGTGGTCTTTTTGCATCTGGCTACTTTCACAATGCTTTCATAATGCTCTTGTTCATCCATGTTGGAGCATTTATCAGTCCTTCATGTCCTTTTTATTTCTGAACATAATCCTTTTTGTATGTTGTTGTGTTAAATTTGCAAATATTTTTGTTAAGCATGTTCTGCCACCCCTTTCTTTTTCCACTTCCTTCTGGGATCCATATTATGTATATGTTGGGTTTTTGGTGGGTTTTTTTTTGTATTCTTAATGTTGCCCCACATGTCCCTGAGGCTCTGTTCATTTTTCTTTGATTTTTTTTTCTCTCTGTTCTTCAGATTAAATAATTTCTATAGATCAATCTTCAAGTTAACTGTTTCTTTTACCATCATGAATCTGCTGTTGAGTCCCTCTAGTGAATTTTTTATTTCAATTATTTCCATTTGGTTCTTTTTATATTTCTACTTCTTTGTTGAAAAGCACTAGTTTGTTCATTTTTGTCACAATTTCCATTGTCTTTATTCATGGTTTCTTTTTCTTCTTTGAACGTATTTATAATAGCTACTTTGAAGTCTTGCCTGTTAGTTACAACATCTGGCGATATTAAGAGACAGTTTATATTGACTGATTTTTTTTCTTTGCATATTTCATAATTTTGTGTTGAAAACTGGACATTTTGGAAATATAACAATTCTGGATTCTGACTTTTCCCCTGAAGGTAACTGTTGCTGATTTTTTAATTTATTTACTGACACGCCTGGCCTAAATCTGTGAAATATGTCACCCGATGATGTACGGCTGGTTTCTCTGGTCAGTATTTTTGTTATATTCTTTTTTAAGCTTGGTTTCCTAAGGGTGAACTCTGTGTCCCTGTAGCTTTGTGATCAGTCAATAATTGCAAAGAGGTTGTCCTCAACCACCTCGAATCTATAAGGGTTCTATCTTCTGCCAATGGATCTGTGTGTGGAAAAGGGAGCACATTCAAAGTTCATGACATTTTTAAGTTTGCCAAAGCTTTCATTTTCCACTGGGCCTCTTCACGTCTCCTCTGTGCACTGCCTCAGGGTTGATGAATAGAGCTGGCTTGAGGCTCTCTCAAGTCTCCACTGCCTACTGCACATGTGCACAGTCTCAGACAGGAATATGCTTACCACAATCTCAGATTAGCAGAACGGTTGGCCCGCCCCACTGGTCAAACTCCACTGAGATTATCACTTATACCAGCAATATCACTGGACGTGGGCATCGTGCACCTCTCCACATTAAGTGAACCACTGTCAACCATGGCAGTGCAGCTACAATTCTTACTGCCTGTCCCACATGGGCACTGATCAGTCTGTGTGTGTGCGTGCGTGCGTGTGTGTGTGTGTGTGTGTGTGTAAAAGGGGGGAGGGGTGTGTGTAGAGCACAAGTATTCCCAGGCCAAAAAACCACAGAGTCCCACTACTATTACTTAAAGTCCAATAGTTTACTCAAGTATGGGTGCCTTTTGGATTGTTGGAGGCTTTTGGTTGATTTCCAGGGTGCTTAAATGGTTGTTTTTGTCAACTTGTAGAGCTTCATAGTTTATAGCTGTTTTTTAGGAAGTGGTTTTGTAGATCCTTACTAGGCCACAGCCAGAAATCTAGCCCAAATCACTGATCTTTTAACGGCAGGACTTTATAAAAATGCTACACATTAGGGATTTATAGCCTTTTTGCTTAGTATTTCAAAGAATATAATAAAAACCATTTTAAATGCCTCATCAATAATTTTATATTGATGTGATAACAATTGGGCGTATTGGGTTAAGTAAAATATATTATTAAAATTAATTTCACCTGTTTTTTTTCCTTTTTTCAATGTGGCTCCCAGAATTTAAAAACTACATATGTGTCCTGCATTATATTTCTATTAACCAGTGGTGGTCCAGATCTAACATCCAGTTAATAGGAAATACTAAAGACAGAGAAACACATCAAATAATGCAACAGGAATGCAAAGAGCAAAATCAAGAGTGTGAGAAATGATCGAGTTTCCTCAACAAATAAATTGCAAGGAAAAAAATTAATAGCAGGAAGGGAAATACAGGAATTGAAAGAGATTTAAGAGACATAGCTATAAATTGTAATATGTACATCTTACTAGGATTCTCATTTGAACAAAGAAATGAAAAGCTACACATACATTTATGAGATAGTCTGAGAAATCTGAAAATGTACAGCATATCTGATGATATTAAAGATTTATTGTATATTTTTAATGTGCAATATGGTATCAAAATTAGGTTAAGGAAGAGTCTTTATATCTTGTAGTCATATACTAAAGTTTTATGGATGAAGTGATATGATACCTTGGACTTCAAAAAAGTCTAGGGAGGCAACAGAGGGAAATGAGTGAGATGTAGATAAAGCATGATTGCCCATGAGTGGAAAATTACTGAAGTTATGTGATGGCTAAATATTGGATTCATTCAATCATGCTCTCTACTTCAATATATATTTAAAATTTTACATACTAAAAAGTTAAAATAGTTTCTGAGAATTTTTAATGATTTGGGGAAACACTACAATACAATGTTAAATGAATAAAATAAGGTACAAAACTGAAATACTGAAAAATTGTTAAACCTAGTTTCATAGAAAGAGGGGTTGATTACAGAGAACTATTAAATTTTCTATAATTAACTTCTATTAATTTTTAACCAGAAAAGCAGTACCCCTCATACACAGAGGTTTATTACCAATTATTTTTTGAAAATTAAAAACTGAAAGGAAATACATCAAAATACTTACTAATGGTAATTATCTTTGTGTTGTGTGACTATGAATGATTTTTATTTCCTTTATATTTTCCATATTCTCTACATTGAGGATGTATTACTTTTTCACCAGAATATTAGGAATGACAAGTTTTGTGTGGAAAACTTGAAATTTTTACTGTCCTTCCTGCTTTTCCTATCCACGTTCATATATGCATGGCTATTTGGCCATTCATTAGAAGGTATATATTAAGAGTACCTCGCACTTTGCAAAGTACTTTAGACATTTTCAACTTTTAAATTTCACATACAATATTACAATTTATATGCTTACGCCCCTCTGACATAGCACGTTGGCAGGATATTATTACTCCCACTTTCAGATGAGAAAACAGAGCCTCAAATATTTGCAAAACACAGCAAGGCAGTAGCAGACTTTGGACGAGAACCCAGGTTTCATTATTCCTAGTCTGCTCCTCTTTTCACTATAACATGTTACCTCCCATAAAGAGTATCAAACTCAGAATAGTGTTAATTTAGCAAATAACTAACTTAGGCCCAAATGAATTCAAGTTATTTACATCAATTAACTGTACTATCCATTTTACTTAACTGCAACTGAGAGCCATGTGCAGGAAAGAGGCACTCAGATGAAATAACAGGGAGGAAGCAGTAGAATTTTGTGACATATGGCATGCTTGCTGATGAAATCAAAGGTATGTTTCATGCCAGCTTTTGGTCTGCAAAGTGTCTTTCATTTCACTAAGAGGTATACTCCATGCCAGGAAATGCACCAACCTCCTAGCCCTTTCTTTTAAAATCTAAACCTGTGAGAGCATGGACTTGGCATGACTTGATGGAACACTGAATGCAATATGCTTGACCCATTTGTGGATACAAACTATCCAGATTATCCACTGTGGAGAAGGACTCTAAGCTGTCATCTGGATTCGTCATCAGGTCAAGGAAAGTGGGGATACAACGGAGCCTTATGTTTATCTCTGGCTAGCGAATGGGGATTTATAATTTCAGAAAATGAAAGTAACCTCCAGGAAAGAAAATGAAAGTTAAACCAGGAAGCAACCAAGAATACTAAAAGCATAAGGGCAAAAGTAGCTAAGGGCTCCTATGCAGAATAATATCTTGGCCCTTTTTGCCCTCGGAGGTTGTAAAATCTCCAAGTAGCCCTTAGTTTGATACAAATGATCTAATCATTGCAAGTGAGTCTACTTCTTCTCTAACAGGGAGGGAAGATGCTGGAGAGCAGGGCACTGTGGAATATCTGAAGAAGACATTTCTGGTTTTGTCTGTTTGTTTTTGGCTGTGCCACACGGCTTGCGGGATCTCAGTTCCCCGACCAGGGATTGAACCCATGCCCCCTGCAGTGGAAGCGCAGAGTCTTAACCACTGGACCACCAGGGAAGTCCCATGAAGAAGACATTTCTGTAGATTTTTAAGAATAAGAAAATTTTGCTTTATCTGCTACAAGAACATTTGCTATCAGTTTAATAGAAACTCTCAGGGAAAATACCTCCTGTTTAAGTGAAGGGGTTCACTGAGTGAGACAGGGGACTTTTCCAGAAATATCACTGTCACTTTGGATGACAGACAGTGTCACTTGGTCCTCCAGCAGGTATGGTCAATCTTTTTTATTTGGTAAACCTTGTCTTACATGCATATGACTCCTTACTGGCAAGTTGTTTTGTATAGGGGAAGAAATGAAATATTTTGGAGTTCAGCCTAAGTGCAGATGTCTACTTAGCTAAAGGGAGGAGTATGTATCCTCAAATACCTCTATTACAGAAGAGTGAGAAGAAGCATACTGGAGAATGCTCTTGAGTCAGACAGACCTGGGCTCTACTACCATCTCTTCCATTCACTTAACTTCATGTTTGCTCATCTATAAAATTAGAACAACAATATCTACCTTGCAATGTTGATGTGAGAATTAACAAAAACATACCCTGGATGTATTTTGTAGCAAAAAGTTTGAAAGTATATATATCATCAAGGTATCAACAATGGATAAGATGGTAGAATTCTTAGGTTAATTATTAAATAATAGCACTAAGGCAAATTTTTACTGTTTTCTACCATCTTATTTTTTCTTACAATGAACACATTCTAATATTATAATGAGGAAAAGGATATCACATACTATTTTAAAATAATATATGTGAAGTTCCTATTCTAGTGTGGGAAACAGAATAAGGACTCATTCCTCATTGGTGGCTGCCATCATCATTGTCATTGATATCATCATCATCTTATTCCTCCTATTACAGCTGTGAAAATAGAGGCCTAAAGAGGTTTGGTAGCTTACTTATTAATTCCATGTATCTCAGAAGCAAGCAAAATGCCTAACATACTGCTTGAAATCTACACATATATAAACACATCTCATTTTATGAATCATGAATAAGTAGATTTGGTTGAGAAAGTCACCAACCCAAACTTGAGCAACACATAAGCCCTCACTCAATCCAACTGCTTAAAATGGAGCAAAATTTTGACAAGGGGACAAATGTATGCAAGAAATTATATGAAGATTTGAAAGAGTCATAAAATCACATCAAGAAAAGGAAGGGATTTCCAATATTGAAAATTAAAGAATAACAACAGTCTTCAATAATAATTTGCCAATTCTCAAAGATTTCCATCAGTAGGTAAAGCTTTTCTCTCTCTCTCAATATTGTATAGGTGCCTGAACACCCACACCCACACCCACGATCCCTTCCCCTTATTTCTTTGGAATTCCAGTGGCTTTTTGCTGCTCCCAGACTGAATAAAAGATCCTACCACAGTACCTTTCCTTCATCCCTACTCTAAATCTATCCCTCTTTCCTCTCCTTCATCAAAGGTTACTTGATCTGTCTATATATCCCTTTCTCTCATGTCTTTTCCAGATGTTACCTGTCAACAACTTATTCAAAGTGATTAATGACTAATCAGAACTAAATGGGTTATCCCTACCAGAAGAAGTTAATTTTTACAGAGGGCATTTGGAAATTCAGCATCTTTGACTAAAGGTATTAATTTCTAGTTTTGAAAAATAAGCCCCATAGTAGACCATTAAGAAGATAGCCTGTGACTAGAGAGTGCTTTCCTTTGTGCTTCTAAAGTCAAAGTATTCCAGCAACCACCAACTTTACAGGGCTGAGTTCTAGCCAGACATGATTTTTTAAGCCTTAGGGCAGAGACAGGACTGGCCTGAATCCTCACGGAATGTCTCCCATGGGTTTAATATTAAGTGAGGAGAATTGAGCTCATCTCTAGATAGAAACTAACAAATGATAAAATTTTTCCCCTCTGCAGCCTCAGAGGGACTCAGTGTTACATCACTGGTTGCTTAAACATATGAATTAACACTGCTGAATAAGGTTAAGAATTTGTGACTTCCTATGAATAGTTGTATTCCTGTGCTTATATAAAATTCCTCTAATAGGATTCAGTGATACAAAGCTAGGGCTCTTTTCCCCCTCTGCCAATGCTGTAAGAGTCCTGAAGAAGCTACCGGCCTCAAGTTACTGAGAAGAAATTGGTATTTCTAGAATTTTTTTTTTCCACTGAGTCTCATTTGGTGTTTGTTTCAAATATCTAAGGTTAAAAATGCCCACAGTAACTGACTCTAACCCTTTTGTCGTCAACAAAGCATGTGAATTACAGTCAACACTCTGTGTTCTGGCATTCTGTCAGTAAGAAATCTCTCTTGATTGGGGCTTCAGTCAGTACTATAATAGCTAATTCTAATGATGACCCTGAAGAAGAGCCTCAACTGGAAGTGCCTTCTGAATATTCAAAGAAAGACTGTACTCCACTCATGGAAGATTTACATTTAAATATTGTTTACTAAATTCTCATTCCTTGGAAGTGCTACAAAGCATATTATTTGATTAAGCTGGGCATCTGATTATTCAATCATACTGCAATTATAAAAACACTGCCATCAAGACACAGACCTCTGAATCACCATCTAGGACCACTATAACTTTCTTTGATGCAGTGTCACCTTAAAACATTTACTCATGAGCAACTGTGACTAACACATGGGTGACATCCACTATGCTTAGAGATAAGTAGTCATTTGTATCTCTAAAGTATCTTGACATCAGAATACACATAGGTTGACAAATGTGGCATGAGCTGTAATCATTTACAAACTCCTTGTCACAGAAAATGAACTGGGTGTGGGCTATCTTTTGGCAATGCTGTCAGTGTTTCATATAATACGTAGCCTGGACCTCCAACTGTGTCTAATTAAGAGAATATTATAAACACTAATTGGCTGCATAGTTTAAGAGGAAAAAAACTGAAAACAATAGACATGGTCTCTGTGCAATGTAATTAATGTTTGGGAAAAGCACAGCATAATGAGGCTGACAAGTCAGTAGCCCTGACATTTCTACACAACATCACAACTCAAACATCATTTTGAAAAGCATGGAAAATTAAATATGGCCCATCAAATGTGCTCAGCTGCAGTGCCAGTGATGGGGGGAAATCTGGTAGTTAAACGTTTGCAGTCTCTTACTAATATTCAGGACATAGGTTAGAAAGAATGGTGTATGAGCTGACACAGTGGGGGAAATATAAGAAGAGGTGATCACTATTAATTTTTTAAATAATACTAATAATAATAGCTCTAGGGGCTTCCCTGGTGGCGCAGTGGTTGAGAGTCCGCCTGCCAATGCAGGGGACACAGGTTTGTGCCCCGGTCCGGGAAGATCCCACATGCCGCGGAGCGGCTGGGCCCGTGAGCCATGGCCACTGAGCCTGCGCGTCTGGAGCCTGTGCTCCGCAACGGGAGAGGCCACAACAGTGAGAGGCCCGCGTACTGCAGAAAAATAATAATAATAAATAAAAATAAATAATAGCTCTATTCAAAATCAGATAATCAGATATCTATTAAACAAGGAGTTATTTCATGTTCTATTTCTTATATTCCCTTTTCTTTGACCTAAGACCTTTCCATCAGTGAAAATGAAATACTAAGGTGTACAGTTTCTTTGGGAAAGGCTAGCCCAATGTTATCACATAATATACTTTTGAATTTTTTCAAGAATCTTTCTGAGCATGATGGTCAGGGTGACCTTTCTCCTCTTAATTAAGAAATGAAATGGAGTTGTCACTTTCACATAATAATACTTAAACCTTATGCTGAGGAAGAATTTGAAAGCCTCCTGGACTCAAGTGTGGAGACTGCTGTCCTAGGGGTTACTTGATCACACAACACTCTCTTTTAGGCAATCTCTTATAAACGTTTCCCTCTGAATACAAGACAATATAATGTCCAACAACCTTAGAAGCATTTGAAGCTTTGAATTCTTACAGAGAATATTTAAGTGATTTTTCTATGAAACAAGGGCCTTCCCAGTGGATGTAACTCACCTCTCTCAGCAGCAGGCTTTAAGATGCTACATGTCTTCTTACTCTTCAGGGGAATTAACTGTACACCTTGCCCTACCATTCCTTCACCACATCCTTCCCCTAGACCTGGGTTCCTTATAAATCCATGATCTTGAAAGGCTTAAAGTTTTCCTGTGTTTCTGCTATACTATACCTTACCTTTCGCTCTCAAGAATTTTTTTTTTTAGTATGCCAAATTGAGATCCCATGATAATAATACTAATTACCATTTTCAACATGTAAGGAATTCCAATAAGAAGTTTACGATCACAGTCTCTGCAGTTAGCCTAATTTTAAAAAAGAATCTGGTGGCTTTCCTATTTAACACTCGATTACAATCTCACCCCTATGAACCCATCCTAATTAAAAGAGACAAAATATTGGGGAAAGTTATATATATGAAGATGTTCATCTCAGCATTGTTTAGAGAACTGAAATACTTAGGGAAAAATCCAATGGGTCAAGGTAGGGAAATAGTTATATTTTGGTATACCACTTGATTTACTATGATGCCATCATTAAAAGTGAAGGCAACAAAAACTATGTAGAGACTTAAAGACATGTATATGATATACTGTTAAGTGAAGGAAAAAGAAATATATCCTATTGTTTGTAACTAAGTCAAAACAAATCTGTGCATAAAAACGACCAAATGTAAACACCTAAAAAGGACCAAATGAAAATGCATGAAAATGACAGCAGTTAAGATGCTGGAACTATAGATGATATACATTGCCCACATGCTCTCCATTTTATATATATCTTTTAATTTTAAAAGATGGCATAAGACTATCTTCAAAGACATTTATCTAATTTTCAACAAAGATTTTATACTTCCTAACAACCTTTATGTTTCTCCCCCTAGGAATTTAGAAGACAATCTCTAGAACCATGAACTCTGGCTGATTAATTCAAGCATTTACATTAACACCAGATTTTTGGTTGTTCCTCAAACAATCTGAAAACTTACTGTAGCTTAAAGTTCAAAGTGGTAGCTATTTTTGGAGTCAGGTTTGATTGGCTCAAGGTAATGGATTGTTTCTTAATGATTAAAACTTCCCTGAAAAAAAAATAGCAGTAATTTATACAGAAAAAAACTGTTTTTCTGTCACAGACATAGAGAATAAATCCGTGGTTGCCAAGGGGGGTCGGGGGTGGGGGAGGGAAGGATCGGGAGTTTAGGATTAGCAGATGCAAACTAGTATATATAGGATGGACAAATAATGAGGTTCTACTGTATAGCACAGGGAACTACAGTATATTCAGTATCCTGTGATAAACCATAATGGAAAAGAATATATATATGTATAACTGAATCACTTTGATGTACAGCAAAAATTAACACAACATTTTAAATCAACTACACTTCAATAAAATATTTTTTAAAAATGATTTTTCTGGGTAATTGTAGAATTTTGGGAAGGATGGAGTGGTAGATTATTGAAGAGAAGGAGAAACAAGTGCCTAGAGTTTAAGAAGCACTGACTATGGAATTCAGGATTGACCTATTTCTTCACTACCACCAAATAAAGTGGAAGACATATCAGGAATGAAGGTAGGGATATCAATACAGATCCCATAGACATTAAATAGGATAGGGACAGCTTTACAGCAATAAAAACATAGGTAAAATGGGCAAATTCTCTTAAAAATTGGCAAACTTACACAAGAAGCAATAGAAAATCTAATTATGCCCATATCTATTAAAAACATTGAACTTGTAGTTTTCAAACCAATTTCAGAAAAGAATTTTTGACCCAGATGATTTTACTGGTGGAGTCTATCAGACATTTTAAAAATAAATAAATAATAATCATCTTAGACTATTTCAGAAAATAGAGGAGGAAATATTCCCAACTCATTTTACAAGGCCACTATAACACCAATACCCAAACTTGACAAGGACATTACAAGAAAAAACATTATGCATCATTATCCGTCATAAACATAGACATAAAATCATCAATGTAACAAAGGTAATCAAGCAATATATAAAGAAGGATAATAAATCATAAATACATAGGGTTTATCACAGGGATGCAAGGTTAATACAACATTCAAAAACCAGTCAGTGTTATTCACACTATTGAGAGGATAAAAGATAAAATTCATATGATCACCTCAAAAAATGCATGCAGAAAATATGTGACAAAAATTAACACACACTTATGATTAAAAAAAACTTTTGGCAAAGTATTAAAAAAGGGAACTTTCTCAATCTATAAAGGGGATCTATAAAAAATTTATAGTTAATATTATAACAGTGAAAGACTAAAAACTTTTCTCCTATGATCAGGAACAGGCAAAGGATGTATGGATTCACCACTTCTAGTCAATATTGTACTACAGGACCTAGACTATGCAATAAGGTAAGCAAAAATACAAAATAAACGAGATACCAGTTTTGAAGAAGGAAGTAAATCTGCTTTTATTTGCAAATTACAGGATACCTAGAGAATCCTAAGGTGCTAACAAATTAACTACTAGAAACTAATAAGTGAATATAGGAGGGTCACATGACTCATGATCAATATATGAAAATCAGCTGTATTTCTACATACTGGCAACAAACAACTAGAAAATCAAATTTAAAATGCCAGTAACTATAGCATAAATGAAAACATAAAATATTTAAGAAAAAATTTAACAAAAATGTGCAAGACCTCTATGCTTAAAACTATGAAATGTTACTGAGAGAAACTAAACAATATTTAGATAAATGAAGAAATATACTATGTTCATGGATACATATCATTAAGATGTTGATTCTCCCCAAACTGCCTCCCCAGTCAAAATAACAGGCTTTTTTTGGGTAGAAACTGACAAGCTGATTTTAAAATTTAGGTAGAAAAACACATAACTTAGAATAGTCAGAATAATCTTGAAAAAGAACAACGTTGAAGGAGTTATGCTACTTGATTTTAAAATGCATTACAAAATGGCAATAACCAAGAACGTATAGCATTGGTGTAAGAAAAGACAAATAGACCAATGGAACCAAATGGAAGCAATTTCTTAAAGAAGCCTTATGCAGGAAAAAAAGTCTGAAACCCCAGGTCTGGCATAAGGATATATGAAATGTATTCACTTATTAATAATCTTTACATTCCCCATAACGCCTTTCACAGTTCTGGTACATAGTTGGTGTTCATCAAACATTTGTTGAATAAATCCATCTTAAGCATTCAGGCTAGGGCAATAATCCATTTGGCAGAAATTTAATTAATTCTCTGTGGTAACTGACATCATATTATTTGAAAATAATCTAACTCCATCAACCTCAAAATTAATCATTTATGTGTAAAAGCAGATTATGTGCGTATAGCTTAGCAAGGTAAAATTAGCAAACCTTTTAAAATCTGTGGTAATATACTTCTTACGACCTCTTTTTTTAAATAGAATTTTTAAAGGTTACTCTTATGACCTCTTAAAGATATAATTGACCCCAAATGGAATACACCATGGTGAGTTAATCTGAAGCCTCCTGGATAATAGAAAGCAATAGAGTGAGATATTTGTCTCCTCTTCTAAGATGTCCCACTACATGCTCCCCTTCCCAGTACCAAGAGAAAAATTACATTCAAAGTGGCATACTGTACGCACTGCAAACAAACATTTCATAAGAATACATTTTGGATAAATTTTATCCGGAAAATAATTTCAATTCAAATCCTAGCTAATCTAATTTCACAGCACCATGCATCTTATTAGGCTTAGCCATTCATCTTTGCCCAAAAGGTCTTGAGGTTTTGCTCTAGAGAATCCACAAATCTAATAAAATACTAAGGAAGGACAACCATAGATCATAATTCTGGCTTTTAAAAATTACTCATCAAAGCTGGCACAACACATAAGTGGAGTAGGTAGCTGTCTATATGGTGTCACTTCTGAGATATGTACATCACCACCTTCCTCCCCACCCCTACAACTGCAGCTTGGCACTGACTCTGGCTTTCTTACCCTGAAGATTCAGTCCTTTGACTTAAGGGATTATCTCCAGAATTGCTCCATTAAAATGCAAATAAGGTATGTAGGAGGGGTGACACATCAACATACTCACAGTAATTATGTGCTGCTGTCATCCTATCAGTATTAATTTATCAACTGTCCAGCAGAAACAAAAGCTCTGAGGGTATCTAATGTAGGAAAGATACAACTTAATGTGGGTGGAGCTAGGGATGAGCTCAGGTGTTGAAACCTAGGTAGAGCACTGTGGTGGCGGAGTTTGAGCAGCAAGGGAACAGCACTCGCTCCCTCAACCAGTAATCTTCCATTGAGTGCCTATAACATGACAGCTACTGTGTTAGTCACTAAGGCTAGAAACAAAAATAAATTCATTTTTCACCTTCCTCACAGACACGGAGAAGAACTGGTGCCTGGAAAGACAGAGAATGTGCCTCCCTCACAAAACTGTGGTAAGGACTGAATGTGATAATGCATTAAGTGCTTAATATTCTGCTTGGCATGACATAAGAACTCAAAAATGGTTGCTGCTATTATTATTATTAAATTGGTTCTGGTACCAATTCCAGTATGCCAGTGGGGTTGAGTCCTCACACAAACAAGCACTTCTCAGGACACCAGCTGGGTGGCCTACAATTAATTCAACTCAATTCTAACGCCTATCTACCCGGGGACAGCATTACATTCCACAGGTTAAGACTGCCCCCCTGCCCACTTTGGCCAGCAGTTGCAAGTCCAAACTATTTACCTGTGCTTCTGATAGACCAGCTATAGACTAGAGATTCCCATGACCTACTCCTTGGACTTCAGATGGCAGTTGCAAGTCCAGGTTGTTACCTGTACTTGTGACCAACTGGCTGTAAATCAGAGGATCCTAAGACCCCCTCCTTGGGTTTGATTCATTCGCTAGAGCAGCTCACAGAACTGAGAGAAACATTTTACTTACTAATTACTGGTTTATTATAAAAGGATATAACTCAGGAACAACCAGATGGAAAAGATGCATAGGGCAAGGTATGAAGAAAGGCTGCAGAGCTTCCATGCCCTCTCCCAGCACCTCCATGTGTTCACAACCCGGAAGCTCTCTGAACCCCATACTTTTGAGTTTTTATGGAGGTTTTATTACATAGGCATGAATAATTAAATCATTGGCCTTTGGTGATTGAACTCAATCTCCAGCCCCTTTCCCCTCCCCAGAAGTCAGGGGAGTAAGACTGTAAGTTACAACCCTGTAGACACAGGGTTGGTTCTCCTGGCAACCAGTCCCCATCTTTAGGTGAGGTCCAAAAGTCACCTCATGAACATAACAAGAGACACCTTTATTGCTCTCATCACTTAGGAAACTCCAAGGGTTTTAGGAGCTCTGTGCCAGAAAAAGTGGATGAAGACTAAATATCTATTTCTTATTATAAATCACAATATCATGATTATCTATTATCACTGAGTGACAGTTAATTAAAAAATTAATTCTAGGGGCTTCCCTGGTGGTGCAGTGGTTGAGAGTCCGCCTGCCGATGCAGGGGACACAGGTTCGTGCCCCGGTCCGGGAAGATCCCACGTGCCGCGGAGCGGCTGGGCCCGTGAGCCATGGCCTCTGAGCCTGGGCGTCCGGAGCCTGTGCTCCGCAACGGGAGAGGCCACAACAGTGAGAGGCCCGCGTACCGAAAAAGAAAAAAAGTTAATTCTAGAAGTGAAAGGAAATGTTGAAATAGGTCCAAAGCACATGAAATAATATCAAGAGAAATTTCATGAAAGAGAAAGGGTATTTAAGATATGATCATAAAACTAATTAGAGTTATTATATATTGAACATATTCTATGTGTCAGGCACTGTGCTTTGCACTTTTTATTCATTTCTCATTTAATTCTCACAACCCTCCTACAAGAAAGGGACTATTATTACCATTTTATACACGAGGAAATTAAGGTTTACAGAAGGTGAAATAACTTGCTCACAGTCACACAGTAAGTGGAAGAACCATGATATAAATAATATAAATAAATATATATAAATAAATGTAAATATAAAATAAATAAGCTCACCACAGACAAGACTATGTACACTTAAGGCTGGCTCTGCTGTCTTCTTGTGGATCCATATATTTGTGAGAGTGGAAGTGGTGTGTGTGTGTGTGTGTGTGTGTGTGTGTGTGTGTGTGTGAGTGAGACAGAGAAAGAGCATTCAAATTCATGTAGCAAAGTTGTTCTCATGACTCTATCATTTTCACTCAAATGATTGACGGAAAAGGGAAACTTATCATCCTGCTCTGACAATGATAGGATACTTGACTCCATATTCTTCTAATATGAGCAGCCAGTGTCACTAGGTACCCACATTTGTGTTCAATGCTCCCCCCTCCCATCCTTGAATCTGGGACCAGTTAGACAAGCGGAAAAATTTTTTAAAGTTCTAAGTGACTCAAGTGTCTGGCATCCAATCAACTTTGCTGCTAGACTTGCTCTAACCCTGTGAACTCTTAGTATTTCACTATTGCTCCTTTACAATTAAGCCCCACCCATGATCCTAGTTCCAGGAACCAAGTCTTTGTCTTGCCTTCTCATAACTCTCTAGCCTAAAACTACAGTTCCCCGGTCATGGCTAGTACCTTCACTCTAGTATTTCTGGGGAATGGAAACCTGGCTCTGAATCTCAGGCCCCATCAGCTCCTGGTAGAGCTAGACCTGACATTTAGCGACTACCAGAATACCTGAATATCTGTCACTGGCCTTCTCTGATACATGTTAAACTTGCTTATTAAGACTTTTATTTACTGCTTGGTTTCCCTGAGGACAATTCTCTACATGTCTAGATTTCCTTCTATTTATTCCCCACAACCAAGACCTTCCTGGGTTTGTGTAATGCTCTGTCTAGTCCCTCTCCATCTGCCTGGCTTCCAGATTTTGGCCTCTTTAGGTTGCCCTCACCGCTGGTCATGCTCCACTCACGAGAGGCAGAGACAGTGGCTTTGACTCAATGCTAGAGCAAAACTTTTGCTCAGAATTGGTGTCAACTAAGACTTGGCAAACGCCCTTCTTTTCCCCCTGCAACCATCTCAGTCTATAGTGTTCAGTAACAATAATATAGCATGAAGTAAAAGTATCTCATTAAATAAATCATGGAAATGTCAACCTACCTGTCTCAAATTGAAAGAATTTTATGAAAAATATCTTTGGTTTTAGGCTTAGCTTCCTTACATTCATTCATGACAAGTTGTAAAGAATGGAAACGAACTAGTATTTCATAAGGATGAATTATGGGTATGATTCCATTAAAATTTTTACTTTTTCCTGAGATACTCAATTATTCACCCAATTGCCATAGTCCATATACTCAGAAGCCTCATTTTGCACACCTATTGCATAAGTCATGCTCACGGTTAACCCTTGATCATCCCTGTTAATGGTGAGGAGCAGAAAAACATTTCATCAACAATAGTATATTATTCAAAACTTAAAATCTTCTGAGCTTTGGGAGTACATTATATGATGCTTCTACCCCATTCCCACACAAACATTTATTGAGCAGTGGCTACAGACAAAATATATACCAATTAAGGATGAGAGGAAGCTATTTCAGAAAACTTTGAGTGGCAAGGATAAAGCCAAATGAGACTTAAATACAGACAATTCACAAAGCTAAGAATAAGCATTTTTCAACAAAAAAGTTTATAAAATTAAGAGATGTCCAAAACATTCATTAAGTTGAAAAATCAGATTGCAATATAATATTCTTCATATAGTTTTATTCTGCCAAACGTGCACGTACACACGTATCATTTATGTACCTGGGCTGTCCCACTAATCTGAGGCTGCAAAACAAGAGGCAATGGCAACACCCATGACTGGAACAGGAAGTAACATCTGCAAAAACAATAACTTCTATTCAGAAAGTAAATGCCTAGTACAGCCCTCACTTCACAAGGATTGCTCTGATTTGCTTTGTTTAGTTATTGCATTGGTGGGTAATCCATACCTTCCTGATTGCCACCCCTTAAGTTGGCAGCTGGGTCTGTTATAGTCATAATACATATACTTATGTCCATTCAAGTCTACTGCTTCAATTAATTTTACTGATTTGACTCATTAACTGAATATACAATCAGTCCTTCATTGAACTGACTGATTATTTCCTGCAATTGATCAAATCAGTTGGCAGGTTTATGTTGACGTGGTCTTAAGGACATTATATCTGATAACTGAGGTAGAAAGCTTTAATCCAGCTACAACAGCTAAGTGGAGTAGTTGCAACAGAGGCCGCATGTTTCACAAAGTCAAAAATACCGTCTGGTCCTTTACAGAAAAAACTTGCTAACCTCTGCTCTAGAGGACACAGAGACCTCAATGAATCATCACCCTCATCTTACAGATTAGGAAATTGAGGCCCAAACACGTTAAATGACTTCAATTCAATATATCTGATTTAAGAATGCATGGTTTTTGTTACCCTCCTGGACCCCCAAAATAATCACAATTCTTCTACAGTGTTCTTCATTTCAAGGAACAACACACCATCTACCTAGTTAGACAAGCCTTAAATCCACAAGTCATCTAACAGACCCCTCTATATCATGCCTAGATCCAGTCTAAGCTCTTCCAGTTTTGTGTCCTCCCTATTGAATCTTTCCACTTCTCTCCACTGCCACCATTCTAGTCCAAGCTGCCACCACCACTCCCCTGTACCACTGCAACAGTCTCCTAAGTACTCTCCCTGCTTCTCCTCTGGCCCTACTCTGATTTGCTCTTCATGCTGTAGTCAGAGTGATCTTTCACAATGCAAATCTGATCACAACTTACCTCTGCCTAAAAGTCTTCAAAGGCCTCTGATTGATCTTAGGATGAACAATAAACTTCTAATGTGACCCAAAAGGCCCTATAATATCTAGACTCTGCAGACCTCTGCAGTCTCATCTTGTTCCACCTGCATCCTCACTTTCTGCTCTAATCATTCTAACTTGCTTTCAGTCCCTTAAACTTGCCAAGCTCCCTCACACCACAGGGCCTTTGCACATGCTTTTCCTATGTCTGGACTGATCTTCCCTCCCCCTCTTTGCCTAATTTGTACCTTCAGGTATTAATCATCACTTCTTCAGGGAAGCCTGTTCTGACCTTCCTGACTTGTTCAAATTCCCCTATTTTATGCTCTTATTTAGCACTGTATCTTTCCTTTCACATACTTACCACAGGTACAGTTTTATAGTTTAGATGTATGATTATTTTAATAATGTCTGTCTTCACCACCAGACTATAAGTTCCATCAGGGCTGGGATCCTATTTTATTTTACTGTAGCCCCAATACCCAGCTCAATGCCTGCCCTTAGTTCAATAAATATTAATTTAATAAATTAATGCATGAATTTCCAGAAGTTCACAGAGTTAGAATTCAAGTTTCCTGAGTCCTAGTTTGGAACTCTTCATAGTACAATGCTGCTTCTATTTAGGTCAACAACACAGGATTGGGACACTTTTCTATTTCTTGGCTTCATATTAACCCCTTAACTTCTGCCAGCTGCTACACATATGTATGACATTTTTCACCAAGGGGAGTGTATGAATGCATTAGCAACTCAGTCCCACTGGTAGAACAATAAATCACATGCTTTAAAGAATGTGAGCACAAAGTGTTTTTATTATCATCAAAGTAGTACGTATATATGTGAATTTTAAAGGTAAGTAATTGAGCATTAACCATAAAAGGAAAGAATGTAGTACTATTACAAGCGCATTTAAGTTTCTTTTGAAAGTTTTTCCCAATACTTTCAGTTTGCTAACCTGGGTTTCTGAATTTCATTCTTCTTTAAAATGCCTAATGTTTTTATAGAAACATCACAAACAACCTTTCACAGACTAAGTTGTTACTTATTTGGAAGGAAAAAATAAAACAGAACACCGTTCTTCCTTAAAGAAACATAAGTGGAAATATGTATTTACGTTTTTAGATGTTTAAAGCTAAGTGACATAATAAAGAAAACTGATGAAATGCTTTTCTGGAAAAACTACTTATAGAAGGTTTTTATTTTAAACTCATAAGTAGACTTGTAATAGTGAAATCTGAGAATTGTGCATATTCTTTAGAAAATCCAAGTTATAATCCTGAAGTACTAAAATCATCTAATAGGTGCCTGATCTTTCCAATTCTTTAATCCTTCTCCATATTAACTTTTTGACCTAGCTTTTTGCAAACCCTCTTAAGTCCCTGAAAATATGTTAGTGACACAAAAACCTAATTTATTCAGTTACCCTATGTTAGCAACTATCTTACAGATGTAGTTTGGTTCTGAGTAGTCCATATGAAAACATATGTCTAATACAGACTCCTAAAAATAGATATTCTAGTCGAAAGTCCAATTTTACTTTCTGAATTGCAGGATTAGAAACCTAACAGCTACTTACCAACAGATTCCATGTTAAATCAGAAGGGGATTTACTGCTTCCATTACAGCTAAAAGGCAAATAACCAAATAACAACAACAAAAACCCCAAACAAACAAATAAAAAAACCACAACTACCACCATCACAACAACCAACCACTTTTATCCTTCCAGAATACTACAACTGCATTTTCAAATGAAATTCAACCCTGTACTTCATTCATCATGAAATTCTCACTTTCTCAGAATCCTCCTTATAGTAGGCAATATATACTCATCAAATAAACAATTTCAAAGGTACATCAGGCCAATCAACCACTCGATCATAGATCAGTAAGTGTTGTTTATACGCTTAGCACTGTGCCGGGCACTCTGGAGGATTTATAAGTGAATAAGATGTGGTCCTTGCCCCTTTAGCCATTATAATCTTGTTAAAAAGATCTATCTTTGTAAAACATTTATCAACTAGCCAGCAGAATCTAGCACCTAGCCCCAAAGAAATTAAAGTAAAGAGGGAAAGCATAGAGGAGGCTATACTACAAGGAAAACTTTCAAGAAAAGGTGGGATTTAAGTAGACTTTAAAAGACAGGTAGTTTGAAAGCACAGAAGTATGAAGACAGCAGCTTGATTAAAGTACAAGGAAAGCTGGGAAAAGGAGGAATATACTTGGTTTATAAAGCAACTACCTTGTGCAGGGAACTTACAAGGGAATTTATGAAAGGAAAAGGCAAATTGGGACCAGATTTTGGAAGGTCTGAAATGCTAGTAGATTAAGGAGTTTGAATTTGAGCCAATAGCAATTAGCAACTCTATTCCAAAACCTCTCCAAAGCACAACTTTAGCTGAGAGTGCCATTTGTCTATGGCCCTGAGATACAGTTAATTCCAACTCTTCAAGGTGAATGAGTTGCATAATGGTACAGAATATGGTAAGTATAATTAATTAAAGGAAGAAGGCCTTTTAATTTTATGTTGGGGCAACAGGATGCTCAACTATAGAAATGAAATCCAAATGGCAGCAAATAAATTGGATCACAGGAGAGTCCAACCCAGATTAAATATGGGTCCTCTTAAATCTCACTTTAAAACCAAATGTCAAGTATCAACAAACGCAGATGTACATAGTGATTTGGCTGTTTCATTACTTTGTGTAATGAGAAATCTCAAAACAGAACATTATTCTGCAGAGACAAAAGGTCTCAGTTTAATGTGATTTAACATAACTGGTGTGCTCTCATCACAAATGCTTCCATTAATTTAGGTCAAGTGAACGATAAGAACTTTGACCATGTGCTCTGTCAAATGCCAAAGTCTCAAATTCCCTGGTACAGTTAGTGCCAGGTGTGAGGCAGTGGTTCTGGACACCACACGAAGACACAGAGGAGACCTGAACACAAACTGGGCTGTAATTTTCGACTTTAGATCTGATTGCTCCCTTGTCCCATTTTCAACATGGATAGTAAGGTTATTCAAGTAGAACAACATCTGACCATTTTTTAAACCACTCTGGAAAGCCTCCATCTCCTAAACCACTCTGTTTTCATCTATGTACAAGGTCAAGGCAATGATCCCTGAGTCTGTTTATTAACAGCATCAGTTGTCCATGTTCATTTTAGAAGGGATGAGTTTTTCAATTGCTTCACCTGTGATTCTATATTATGGCCAATCACCATGTGGCTTTGAACTGGGGAGTTTCATTTCAGAAAAAACTTTTTGTTTCCCACAAGTGCCTTTCTGGTTGCTGCTAGTTCTTCAACATAGCTCATTATGGTATTACTGTTATTTATTAACATAATTTACATGATGCTAGATACCATAAAGACATATAGTCTCTGACTTCAATGAGTGTAATAGGATATAAGCATTGAAACTGGCATCAAGGGGTTTTAAGTTAGAACAGAATTAAATAGGAAGCTACGGAGAGGTTTCAAGAATAAGAGAAAGCTCAGAACAGATAAAGATGATTTTAGCAGGAGTGCTGTGTATGGTCACTTAACATAAGACGACTGGGATCCAAAATATGAAATGTGACCAGAGGATTTGAGAAAAGAAGGTAGACATGAACAAGGATTTATAAAGAACCAATGTTAACAAGAGCAGTTAATATTTACTGAATATTTACTGCATGGCAGGCTCAATGTATAACTGCTTTCTATGTATTCATATTTAGTGTTCATAGTATCCTATGAGACAGGCCTTATTATAACCATTTGACTTATGGGAAAAGTAAGGCACAGAGAACTTAAGTAAGTTTCCTGAGATTAAATGTCAGGTTGAGGCATGAGGTTACATTCTGGTTGAGGCAATTTAACATATGCCTCCTGAGAACACAGCAACCATGGATGATTTTTAACAATACAGCAGAATTTATACAAACAAATGAGGACTGTCTTGTTCAAAGTAGTCACCTTAGGGAGCCATACACTTATTACACTGCTGCAAACATTTCAAAACTCTATTTTTAGTGACTGTGTTCTAAACCTGAAACACACTTATCCTATTCACTAGTGGAAACCTTCTAACCTTGAGGTGAAGTTTAAATTTTGTAAATACCTAAAAATAAATAAATAAATTGGAATAAAGTCTGTCAAATGAAGTTAGCTATCAAGCTACATAATTTCATTGGGGATCAAGAACATGATGTGACATGAAGAAGTCAGATGGAATTTTTCTCTGAAAGGACTCCCCCCAAATTCTGGAGCAGTGGCAGCATCTTTAAAATCAGCAATAATTTCCCTAGAAGAAAACCTAACTCTATAAATTCTGGTTCTAGTATGTGCGATATTAAAATGCAAATCTTTATATTAAAATTAAGAGGTTATACATTTTACATCACACATTTCATGTAAGACCATTAGAGAATAATATTCCTACATGTGGATATCCATGCACAGATACATTATAAATACTATGGGTATTCAAATTATGTGGAGATCAGTATGGACTAGACTAGCTGAAAAGGGCTTTATTGGAGAGATGTAGGGATGACCTGGGCTTGAAGAACGAGGGAAATTACAGTAAGTAAGGGAAAAGATCTTCCATGTAGTGTAGAAGAATCTGACTTGATGAGTTAATAAAAGTGGACTTGAAAAAGATTCTAATCCATGAAATAGAAGCCCACCTGAAACTCATTTTTAAACCAAACATCAGCAAAAGCAGATGTTAATATTAGAGAACAATGAGTGACAAACATAGACAATACGGTAGACCCAGATTACAGGGGGAGGAGGGCTGCCAATGAATGCTAGCTGGGGAGTTTGAGCATGATCTAAAGTTAGCCTAGGGACTTCCCTGGTGGCGCAGTGATTAAGAATCCGCCTCCCAATGCAGGGGACACAGGTTCATTCTCTGGTCCGAGAAGATCCCACATGCTGCGGAGCAACTAAGCCCGTGCGCCACAACTACTGAAGCCCGAGCGCCGCAATAAGAAGCCCGTGCACCGCAACCAAGAGTAGCCCCCGCTCGCTGCAACTAGAGAAAGCCGGTGCACAGCAACGAAGACCCAATGCAGCCAAAAAAAAAAAAAAAAAAAGTAGAAAAAAGCACAAAGTTAGCCTATTATCCCTCCACCTGTGATTCTGTAAGTCTCAAGGATCTGTCAAGGCCCACTAATAAATGTCTTGCTCTACAAAGGCAATTTAAGAAAAGAAAAGTAACATGGATACTTCAAATTCTCTCTCCCTTGAGTAAAGGCCCTCCCACTGACCTTGCTTTAAAGACAGGGCGAGCTGGCAAGATCGAAAAGGGGCCAGCAGCAGCGTGTAGATAAGCTTTTATAAATGCCTTATTGGCTTTCAAAAGGATGAACAAGTTTTCAGGTAGAATTCAGTACATGCAGAGAATTCTTTTAACCAAGTATGAGTTTCCTTGGTTATTGGATAATTATTTTCTATATAAAATATGGCCCTAAAACAATCCTTGCTATTTTCTTAATTAAAGTAAATACTTGTTTACACTACTCTACTGAAAATCTTTAAAATGCAAGACAATAATGAATCCCATTTCACAGTGCATTGTAAATCATATTAGTAACTTCTGGTGTTCTCCAGGTTCAATAGGTGATAGCTTATTATTCATGTTCAGCATAAACTAAGTCATTAAAATTACAAATTTACAAGTAAGCTACAAAAATTATGCTTATCTTCAAGATTATGATTTTAATAACTGAAAATACTATCTGACCTAGAGGAAGGAAAATGTTGAAACTTGAAAGTTCATCTGAAATTCATGGTTGAGAATAACAGAAGTCTCTGAACACTGGGGCCATCTTTTTATTTATGTCAGAATAGAAAAATATAGAATACATGAACAAAGAAAATTACATTGTTTTGTGGAATTTATAGTTCCAGAATTCCTTTAAAACCATCATACTTCCAAAATGCATACGTTACAAATATGAGAGGAGCAAGTTAATGTACATCGAGTTAGAGTCTGGCATGAACAGATGTTTGCCTTAATATCAAAATAGTAAGTTTGTTTTTTTCACTAAGTGATAAACTGTATGGAAAATTCTGAACTCTGTTTGAGTCTGCTTTTTCATATAAAATGAGAAATGACCATGTACATGTTGTATTTGTTGCAGCCAGATGGTTTCTTGCTGGCCCACAAGCCCAGCCATCTAAGAAGTATATTCTGAAATAAAGTGTTTCCCAAACTCACCTTGAGCTGCTGACTCTATGAGGGTGAGGATTCTGTTTCTCGTTTTTGAGACTTCCAACGGCTTCTAATCGCAACCAGAGACTGACTCCACTGGAATTCAATTTACTGTACTTGAATGAGCTCAATTTTTTTTCCCCCACCTGTTTCAATTCAAATTAGTGTCTTGATTAACCTCCAGAGAGGACTTTGCTTACAAGCCTGCCAAGGGCTTGCCCGCTGTCCTAAGAGTGTATTCCAGTCATCCCATATGTACATGTGCGACCTTGTTTTTATTTATTTTTGTCTAATTTCAATTCTTTTCAAATTCTGCTGTATATTTGAAAGGATCCTCGTACACATAAATTTATGAGATGAGGGAGGCAAATCCAAGCATCAGAAACAGTGAATGATGTGGATTAACTAAAACACCCCTCCAGCCTCCCTTGCAAAGTATAAGGAAGCAGGGCCCACCATAGTTAGCTACCTTTTATCATCTCCTTTGGTCCCACAATATCCTTTCCATACGAGATAGGACACACTTGGCTGACTGTGTCAGGTGAGATTTATTGACTGAAATGATAGTCTTAGAACTATTTGCTAGACTTCAGTTTCCTTGTCTGTAAAATGAGGTAGTTGGGACTAAATGATGTGCAAATTCTTTCCCCTGCTTTAACCATCTACAATTCAACTCACTTTAAATGTGCTCTATCATTTGATTTAATAATCTACACACATTTAGAAAATTATCTTCAACAAACATATGATAGGCACTGGGGAGACAAAGAGGTCTAAGATTCTACAGGTGGCTAGAAACCCAGTTAGAGAAATAAGATTATATCCATACAAGGATACAAAACAGTGCAGGGGGGCTTCCCTGGTGGCACAGTGGTTGAGAGTCCGCCTGCCGATGTAGGGGACGCGGGTTCGTGCCCCGGTCCGGGAAGATCCCACATGCTGCGGAGCGGCTGGGCCCGTGAGCCATGGCCGCTGAGCCTGCGCGTCCGGAGCCTGTGCTCCGCAACGGGAGAGGCCACAGCAGTGAGAGGCCCGTGTACCGCAAAAAAAAAAAAAACAGTGCAGGGTAGGAAAAGGCTACTATGTACCAAAATGAGAAGCACAGTGCATAGAGTGGAGTCCCTTAACTCCCACTCCCACCAATCCACACTGGACTAAGAACTAAGCAAAAAAATAAACTTTCATTGTGTTTAACCACTGTGATTTGAGGCTGGTTTGTTACAGCAGTATTGCTTACCCTAACTTCGTATATACTTCTACATATACCTTTACCTCTATTTGTCTAAAGAGGTTACACACACACAGGCACACGCACACACTTCAGGTCAAAGCATGAGGCCCTACTGCTCATCAGGAAGGTATCTATCAATACGACCCCCACCCCCCCCCACCCCCATGACTAAATTGATCGCACTGGGGAGTATAGGTATAGCTATTGAATTTTCATCCCTCCTAGACTATAAGCCCCAGGAAGGCAGGGGTCCTGTCTTTTATATTCATCACTGCCTTCTCAGTACCTAGTGCCAGGATCATAGTAGGTGTCCAGTAAATATTTGTTTAGTCAATGAAGGAGGCCTTAAATTACATGGTGCTTCTCACCTGGGCTTCCTGCACCATCCTTGCACCTATCACTTTATACTGTAATTGCTATATATTGTCTGTCTCCTTCTTTAGAGTGCAAGGTGCTCAATAAGTATTTGTTTAATCAAGGTCTGAACTCAGTGAATGTTTTCATACTGTAAGTGGAGAATGCCTTCTGGGGCCAACAAAAGAGTTCTTGCCTTGTGTACATAAAGGCCCTCAGTCAAACCTGCCCTCTAAGTCGCTTTCCCTTCCCCTGAGTGACTGAGGGTCCTTCCCTGCTTAAGACAAAGCTCAAAAGTGTCTTGGTACCCCCAAATCTCCTGAACCTTGTCCTTGTTCATTGCAAACTGGCCTGTAACCTGTCCTAGACTGAAAGCCTGGTTTTCTGCCAGAGTCCCCAATATCATTAAGAATGGTGGTGGCCAGGGGCTGGGGGTGGGGGGAATGAGGGAGATGTTGGTCAAAAGGTACAAACTTCCAGTTATAAGATGAATAAGTTCTGGGGACCCTGCAGCGTGGTGACAATAGTCAACAATACTGTGCACCTCAAATTTGTTGAGAGTAAATCTTGCGTTCTCACCACACAAAAAGGGTAACTATGTGAGGTGACAGATGTGCTAATTAGCTTGATTGTGATCAACATTTCTCAATGTATACATATATCCAATCACATGTTGTATGCCTTAAATATTATACAATTTTTGTTTGTCAATTATACCTCGATAAAGCTTAAAAATAGCCTCAACATTTATTGGTGTACATTTGACTCATAAAAGTAAGCCCTTTCCAAATGGGTTTCAGTTAAAATACTTCATATAGATTTAGATGAAAATAAAAGAAGAAAATGAACCACTTCCGTAAGACCTGCTCCTTCATCTTTTCCTCTTTACTAGACTCTGTTGTAGCAACTGCCAGAGAAAGACCCAGTAAATGGGTCCTTCCTCTACATACCCAAGTGAGTCTACTAATTAAAGGGCCCTCTGGTTTCTACAATTCACTTCTTCATAACTTGACTTAACTCTAGACTGTCCCAAGAGATTTGTTAAATGGAACTGGAAATTTTTCACAGTCCTAATGGCTCTAGAATTGAATAAATTAAAAGTAGGCAGGAAAGGAAACATTGTAAATGATATAAACCTATTGCAATACTGACTCATTGTACAAAGTGAGAACATGCCCTTGATTTGCCAGCAGGACAGCGCCAGTACATCTCATACTACAGCTGTCATGATTAGAAATGGCCATGGTGTCTATGAAGCCAAAAGCTTCTGCCATTTTTTGATGGGGCGACAGAAATAGGGAGAAGGTTCGAGGAAATTACCTGTAATGCTATGTCTGATCCTGTGTTTCCATGAACATTTGGGAAGAACGTTTGCCAAGCGTTAGCATAAAAAGTGAAATGCGATCAACAAAATGGCCTTCCTCATTAAGAAATGTAAGAACAGAGGGTTATATTGCTTTGCATTTAGAATACATATATAAGGCCAAGTATGCAATTAGAGAAAAGTTCCCAAATTTCCATTTTCTCATCAATCCCCCCCGTATGGAAATAATTCTCCTCTTCTCTAATTCAACAAGTTAATAGAGGAATGTAGAGCATTGTGAATTCCTCTGAAGAAGCGTGATTTAGGATTTTATTTTCAAGTTATAAGATGTTAGCCACCTCTACCATAGAGCCTCAAGGGACAGAGTTTGGGCTGCTTTATAATTTTTGGAAGCCTCAGCCTGATGACTATGGTTTCCTTTTGCTTTTTACCAAAACTGAGAAGGACATTTCTACTTTAGTAACTAGTTCTAGTTAAATAGTAACTGAACCCGAACTCTGTGATCCAGTAAATTGAGTGCTTTTATATATGCTGCGGGCATGGAGATGGGATGCGACCCATCATCTATAGATAAGCAGACCCTGCTAGAGAATATCCTTGTCACAAAAAAACAATAAGCCGTCCACAACAACTCAGAAGATGTGTCTAAAAATACCTGCACAATGAAAGGTTCTCACTGCATGCCATAAGCATGCCTTGTGTGGATGGGACTATTGTGGCACGCAGCAAGGCTCTCAGGTCATTAAGATAGTAGACACATTCTCAGCTCCTACCTCAATCTACTCACCCTGTGTAAACAGTGCTCAAAAGATGGAGAAACAGGTTAAGTCAAGCAATGATACAATCTCTGTTAACTTCTTCCTATTAGTATAGAGTTAAGAGAGAATTAACACAATGCTAACGATAGAGAGTTTTCATACTGCACTTCAGTCTATGTAGATCGACACAATAGGTTAGAGCAGTGATTTGTGATTTTAAAAACTGAGCATGCATCAAAATCATTTGGGGGGGCTTGTTACAACACAGATTTCTAGACTCCGCCCCCAGAGTTTCTAACTCAGTAAGTCTGGGATAGGACCTGTGGATTTGCATTTCGAGCAAGTTCCCAGATGATG